>NC_056729.1:1912190928-1912298428 GCF_019279795.1 Protopterus annectens
TCATATGAATTTTGTGTTTCTGAAAACTCGATTATCTGACATAGACCAATATATACATATATACATAGATAGATAAATAGATATTGGTGGCCTGCATTTTAAATGCTTCTTGGCAAATTTATATTTAGTTATTCCAAGGTATCATTTATTTATATATTTATCCTTTGTTGTCTGGATTTAACTTGCACATATTTTTCTATTTAATTTGAACTGCAGAATAGGAAGCAGACGCTACCAAGGCAGAAAAGGGGGCGTGCAAGAAAGCAACTTTTAGAGTTGTAAACAGAGTACTTACTTAAGCTTAGTACAAGGTTGGCAACAATAAGCAGGAAAGAAACGCAAGGGTAATTTTTGCTGTCAGGCATTCAAAGACAAAATGAAAAGTCAATTTTACCTATTGACAAAGCAGGTTACGCCTTTGGAAATTCCTGCAGATGAAATGGGTGAAATGTTTATCTGCAAAGAGATTCTAACCTCCTATGTAATGGATACTTCTTCAGAACAAGTAGACAGAATGCAAGTTCACATTACACATAAATAATCTGAGACACCTGTCTGACAGGATAAATAGGTATACTGAGTGTATCAGTTACATTACACATCATGCATTGCAGTTTTTGTTTGTACTTCAGTGAAAAAAACTGTCATGCAAAAATAAGAAAGAATGTCGGATTAAAGTCTCACTTAACAGCAATTTATATGTGTTACATAATTTCTTGTCATGGCAAATTATAACTTTGAAATTATGAGAAAAAATTTCAAAGCCAGAGCACACACCTCAGACAGCATTTAGAATAAATGCTGCTTGAGGTATGCAGCATTTATGGTAAATGCTCAGTTTGATATCTGTCAGTAAATGACTGAAACATTTTCAGAGAATGTACTTTATTTTATTGTAACCTCTAAATAGACCCATTATTACTCATGAAACAAAAATGCATTCTAAAGCAAATTACAACAATGAATGAAGTATTTAAGGTAGCAATTCTCTTCCAAGTTACATAAGACAGTCTGTGGCACTCAAAATATTACCAAGCTATTTGCAGGCTATCTGTATATTCATAGTAATATAAGAACAATGCAGACAAATTCAGCATTTTACAAGTACTTGTCCTTTTTCCTTTACAATATATTTTAGGAGGTAATTGATATCAGACCTAAGGGAAGTAACTTAACCATTGAGTTTGCAATGTGTAGTCTATTGTTTACTTTTTTAACCATTTTTAGCACATATAGTTTCATAGGTGAATACTAAATTAACTGCCCTAGGCAGTCATTTTAAGACTAGTCAATAACGGGAGGTCAGAACTGAACCATGTGTTTTGTGTTCACGAGACAAAAACATTAACCATCACACCAAGTCCACTCCCTGTAGTTTGTTCTTTATGTTATTAATAACATTTAATGAGATGGCTAAAGTGCTGCTGGTATGACTTTTACTAGTGCTACAAACACTAGAGGATTATCATAAAATGCAAGATTTTGGAAAGGCTGTTCAGTTAGCTGGATGCCATCTCTGAATTTACTGGGATCGTACAGGCACTGCCTTCTACTGGAGATAGCTAGTATAGCTACTTGCTACAATACCTGTACTTCGTCCAATGCACAGAGCCAGTGGAACTCATGCTCGGTAGACACAAAAGTACAATAAAGATGTAGACAGACTTTCACTGTTGTGTGTGTCAGTCTATGTTTCTGGGTATATGTTTATATACTCTCAGAAGTATGCAGGTGTTTATTTATCAACCTATCTGTCAAGTCTAGCAGCCTATTATATATATATGTGCTGTGGGTCATTTCAGGTAGACAGAGATGCAATAATAGTGACTGAAGTGAACTTATGTAACACATTCAAGCAATATAATGAAAATTCCAACAGGAATCAAACCTTATTAAAACGCTACAAAGAAAGACTATAAAGATCTGCAAACTGAGTGAACATTATGTCTCTATCCTCAAGATAAGTACTAAATGTAAAGACCTGGATGCTAAATTTATAAAATGCAAAGTAAATCCTTTTTGGAAACAAACAGTGAACTACAAAACTGTTGGTTAGCTCTTGCTTTCCATGTTGAGATAATGCAATAAAGTTCTACTGCTGTAGCAAACCATTGAAAGGGAAAAAGGGTTTGCTACAGCAGTAGAACTTTATTACAAGCAGCCATGACACTCAGAGTCTGTAAGCCATGAAGATAATACATTAAAAATGTGAAAACCTCCAAGCTATAAAAATAAATCCAAATCAAGCTGGTAGTATACAGAATACTACAGATTACCATGAGCTGTGATTGACTTAATATTGCTGACATGCATGAAACTGAAGCCACTGTTCTGTAGTTATTAAAAACAGCACTGAACAAGCTGGTGACCCAAAGAAAAAAAGTCTGTGAAAAATGGGACTGTATATGGCAGAAAGAATTAAGAAGTTGTGCCTGTTCCAAGTTAAGACATATTGCCAAACAGTGTCATAAATAAAATAAAAATACCCCTGTGCCATGGAATTTGTGGTTCATCTGAGATGGAATTTGAATGACACATAGTGCTCATCTCCAAAGGTCTGAATTGGAGTGACAGAGGTGCCATGTAGTATAGTAGCCCCTCCAACCTGTTTTCAGAATGTGGATCTGCAGCTTTGGATAAAATGGTAGGAGAAACACATATGCACTTGTTCTGTGGGGGGAGTATACCACTTCCTAAAAATAAAGTGGTTTATGAATTGAGGATAGAGGTCTTATTGGTCTCTGATAGAGAGAAAGACATTGGTCTCTTCTACATAGAAAGGTTGAATTATGGATCTGTAAAAAGGCTGGATCCTGCAGAAGACACCCTGAGCTAGAAAACTCAAAGGAAAAGTTGAAAGGCTGAGACAAAAACCTTAGACATTAACTTACCAGTCAGTGGTAATGTCTTTGAAATACAGGCAATCTAGTCTGATAAAGAATGAAATGTGAGCTGTGGAATAAATAAGACAGGGATGATTTGCTCAAATGTAATTATGTGGTAAATTTTATTTCAAAATGTATATGTCATAAAAACATTGTGGAAATTTATTTTTTAATTCATGTTCAGTACAGGCAATTATAACTGTATGTCAACTAGATATCAATCCAGTGATGTATGTTGGAGTTTATGCCCAGTTTGGTGAGTTTTTCAATTATGCCCAAGTGGAGTATTTTACTGAATGCTTTAGTCAGGTCCAGGTAAGTGGAATGCACCATTTTCACCTCATCCATTGCCTGTTGCCCTTTTCAAAGAAGTCTACCAGGTTTAATAGGTATTACCTTTCCATGAGAAAGTGAAACTGGTTGGAGTCCAGTGTCTGAAAGTTGCTATGTCTTTGATGGTTGATCATTTCCATGATAATTCATTCCATGGATTTGCATATTAGAATAGTCAGACTAATAGGTCTGTAGTTTCGGGGTCAGTTGATGGTCTACCCTTGTGAGGTGAGATAACAATTGCAGTCCTCTATTCTTATGGTGCAAAGTCTGTTGTGAAGCTATAGTTGAAAATGAATTGAGAGGTCCTGATAGGTCATGTTTCAAGCTATTGAGGAGGCATTCCAGATATTGTTGTGGCTTACTGTGGCTGTGCTTTTGGCCTTTGTGATCACCACCAGGACCTGCTCCCTGTTAATAGTTAGGGAGGGATATGTTAGCAGATATTTGGGGGGTAAGTGGAAGTGGGGGTTATGTTTGAATTAAATTTTTCAGCCAGCCAGCAGATTTGTTTATGTCACTCAGCTCAGTGGAAGTGGCACCACTGACCACCAGTTTAGCACACTGGTTTGTGCAGGCTTTGAAGTTTTGGACATAGCTGTATAAGGCTACGTGGTTGTCCTTAGCCTGTGATGCAGTCCTGACCTTGAAATTGGCCTTGATGGACTTAAAATTAGTCCTCTTAATTTCCTTCTTAGTTTAATTAGAAACTTCCTGTCACTGTGGGCGTTGCTCTTCCTGATTTCAGCCACATGACATTTTCCTTTTTGTTATATACTGTATTAAAGTAAGAATTCCAACAGTGTGGTTTATTTTTAGAGTTTGTTTCTAGAAGGTACAGCAGCTTCTATAAAGCTGTTTACATAGATGTACAGGGTTTCTCTGAGCAATTCCACAAAGGTTGCTGTGGACTTGGGGTTGGGACAGGCATTGAAATTTGACAAACTATCACTTAATAGAATGTAGTTTGCTTTGGAATAGTTCCTAACTGCTACATGATTTACTGGGGTTACTGAGTTATTTTTTATTTCAAAGGAGACATGTTGCTCTCCCATAGTGGTGAGTACCAGGCCCAGTGCATTTGAACCTTTAGTGGGTGTGCACACTATATGGTCAAGGGTATTTGTGCTAATAAAGTCCAGGAATTATTGTGCCTGGAGTATGAAGCAGTGTATGTTTTCAACCCTGTAAGGGGATAGTTAAAGTCTCTCATCAAAAGGATATTTGGTTTAATGATGTGTCTCTATTACATGTTAGTATGAGCTATGGGATTTTAGTGACATAAAGGGTGAACTATAGCTTCCTAGGATGGTGATTTACATGTGGATAAATTCCAGATCATCATCCTGTTTAACCAATGTAGAGTTATGCTGGTTTCTAATATAGATTTAGACTCCTCCACCATTTGTCTCTGCCTGTGCAGCTGATGCTCTAAATATATGAAAGACACTGAAGCCTTGCACTGCTAGAGTTCTTTCTGTGGAATTAAACCAGGTCTCAGTAACTGTACAGATGTCTATATTCCCCAGAGTGAGGAGAGCTGAAAGGGGATGGAGTTTCTTGTTTAGGCTCCAAGAATTGAGCAGTAACACCTTTAGATTTCTTTGGGTTTTAATTATGTCAGTAGGCTTGCCAATTTGGCATTGCCTAAAAAGGTTCTAAGGGGTGGATGATATTTCAGCCAATATTCAGCACCTAGGGGAGACAGATGCTGACCATCCTTTGAAACTCAATGTGACTTGCTAACTCTGCCCTCATGTGCTTAAAAATATTGAATCTTCCTGGAAAGACACCAGAAACTAAGCCAATTATTGAAGTCAGTTATCTTCTGTTCATACACTGGCATCACCCATGGTGAAGGTAGAAAGTTGTTCAATGCAAGGCACATGTCAGCCTGAGACAAATATTCAGAAAGACCAACAATGTATCTCTTCATAATGTCCAGGGAAGTACATCTCAGGTCCTTAAAGCCCACATGGACTAGTGTCTTTAGTGTAGTGACTTGAACGCATGTGTAACTTGGTGGATTCTGGCACAAGATAACCAAATATCATGTATCTTCTCCTTCTTCGGTCCAGTGAGTGGAACATCTGGGTGTGATACAATGGAGGCCTGTATGGCAAGAGTGCTGGGTAATGTGTCAGCTTGTCTTATGGACTTTGCTTTTGGTGCTTCATTGTGTGTAGGTATATGTGTGGTATTTAGTGTTGCTTTTGGTGAGTGCTTTAGAGATTGCTGAGGATTAATGTTGTCGGTTATAGGCCGAGGTGGTCTACTCATGAAGAGGAGCTGTATTCTGAAGCAGCAGTGTAAATGAGGTATATATAAAAAACAACTAAAAATCATCTACAAGGATGGAGAAAGTAGAAACATCCAACTTTTGACACTAGCTCTGCTTCCAGAATTCTACAACTGCTGGATTACTGCTCAGTGTTGCTTTATTCCGCCACATCTGAAAATGAGTATAAACTGAAGGAGAAATCATAGAAGGTCAACACTACTGCTAACAAATAGTAAATAATTAATACCTAGATTATACTGTATAGACAGAAAGTTTACTATATTTTGAGTTGTAAAAAATGTTACACAGACATTTTGGCACAGAGGTACATGGATCTGGAATGACATATATGCAAAAGTAAAATCAACAATCACTAACCTGCTTTGTAATCTTTCTGCTTATTACAGGTGTTGATTTGGCAGCTTTTTGTTTGACTTAAACACTCCCTTCAACCTTTAAAAAACCCAGGCAAGACTAATGACAGAAAAAAAAAAAACAACACTGAGTTTGTTCAGTCACATTTTCTGCATTCCATTTTCATTTCTGTCAGGCATAGGGCAAACAGCACATGAATATATAATTCAACCAGTATATATTTTACTGTTAATTTCCTTATGCCATTTCAAATTGTTCATCAATTTATAGTTTATGTGTTTTATACTGCATCTGTATTTTTCTTTTGGTTGATAAATTATTTCTCTTTTATCCACAGTAATTATCATTGTCTAGGCCAACGTTAGATATGAATGGCATATCCAAAAGACCCTCTGAACTTTCTGTACAAGTCTATACATAAAATCTTAAAATATTAGCCATATAATATAATAAACCTAAAAGGAATTGAGCCAAATGAATTTGTATTAAAACCTGAAAGGCAAAAGGCTGTTCCACATGATACCAACCTTCTCATAATAGATATTAATACACATTGGACCAAGAAACCTAGCTTTCCAAGTGGACGTGTGACAAACTGCTTTGTATTTTGGGACCTGTCTGTGTCACTTGTGTGTACAAGTGTTATTAGCAGTCACTCATGTGCCCTGCGGTCATGCTGCTTCTTAAAGCCTTTTTGTCATTAGGTTCATATATTTATAGACAATCACTATGTTAATGGCCTTAAAGGAGGTTATTAAGCTTAGCTATGCCTTCCAGATATATGTGACAGGTTTTAGTGCCACTCATTTTATTGGGGGCATAGCTTTGTTATGAGTGCACAAGCATTTACAAGCTCCTTCTTTCTAAAAGGGACTTGGGAGGCAGATGAGGAGTAAATTTACTTCATTGTCCTAACAAGATTTAGTTTTTATTAAACATTAATTTCTACATCCTGCAAAAACAATAATAATAATAATAATAATAATAATAATAATAACAATAATAATAATAGTAATAATAACAACAATAATAATAATAACAATAACAATAATAATAATAATAATAATAATAACAATAATAATAGTAATAATAACAACAAT
Source organism: Protopterus annectens (assembly GCF_019279795.1). Classification (NCBI taxonomy): domain Eukaryota; kingdom Metazoa; phylum Chordata; order Ceratodontiformes; family Protopteridae; genus Protopterus; species Protopterus annectens. Next base: position 1,912,197,903 of record NC_056729.1, read on the forward strand.
AATAATAATAATAACAATAATAATAATAATGATAATAATAATAAAAATAATAATAATAATAATAATAATGAAAATAATGAAAATAATAATAATAATAACAATGCAGTCTTTTAATAATAATAATAATAATAATAATAATAATAATAACAATAATAATAATAATAATAATAATAACAATGATAATAATAATAATAATAATAACAATAATAATAACAATAATAATAATAATAATAATAATAATAATAATAATAATAATAATGCACAATATTGAGTTTATTACTTCAAAGTTTCTGCATTCTATTTTGCCATTTCCATCACTCTCAAAGTACATAGTGCACTAGTTTATACTTCATTCAGTATAAATATTGCTTTACTCTTTATACAGATGCATTCTTTAGGTTCGTAGGTGGTGCAGCTGTTAGCATTGTTGCCTCACAGCAAGAAATTCTCCAGTTCGATTCTCAGCTGGAGTGCCTTCTGCGTGGAGTCTGCATTTCCTCCCCACGGTTGAGTGACATTTATAAACATGCAGGTAGGTATGTGCAAGAATGGGTGTGTCTTCTTTGAAGGTTGGGCATCGGGCTGGCACCTCAGCACTGTAAAAATCCACTGGCAATCATTAGCAGACTGGAGTTCTGCTGTGGTGATCCCTAACTGGGAAAAGCCAAAAGACATTAGTATTCTTTAGGTTCACAGGTTAATAGGTAAATACTAGGCAATTGGTCTGCAGACTATTTGAAGCCTAGCCCAAAAAACATATTCAAAATTTCCCCTTAGCCTCAATGAGAGCAAGGCAAGATAAGCTGTAAGAGAATTTGAGGCTGCCCATCCAATTATCTAGGTTTTCATCGAAAGTGGCAAGGGTGCTACTCTGTTTGACATGCAGTAGAGGTTTGTTCCAGAGATGAGGGATATATTGGGATATGACTATATCATGCCAACGTTCTTATTTATCTGCTGATGAATGTTTAGTTTGTTTAATAGTGTATTTGATGTAACATTAGTTCTGCAAAAGAATAAGAACTTAAATAAGGTTGAATCTTTCGTGGTATAAAGGCTAGACATACATCTGAATGAGTCTGCAAGAGACTGAGTACAGAGAAAGGGCTGTTAGTCTCTCCTTATAACTATGATTTTTGAGGCCACTGATCTTTTTAGTTATGAATCTCTGCGGCTTATCAAGTTGTGTGATGTGTACCGATAAATATATGCCAAGAGGTGCATTTTATTCAATAATGGGAATTAGTAGAAATGCCTTTAGAAATCAGATGGGCCAGATAAACTGCTATTGAGATATAATGGTTAAATGTTAAGGAATTATCATCAACAAGAGTACTCAGATCCCTTACAACAGTATTTGATTGGGGAGGGTGCAGCTCATATACGGTAAGTGAAACTGCTTTGTTTACCACAATGAACTACACTTTTTACATTTAATTTGAGACCATTGTCCTTGTACCAGTTGTTAACATGGTCTATGCCATGCTGGAGCAATGTTACATCAGTTGAAGATCAAATAACAATAACCAGTTTACAGTCGTCTGCAAACATAGTTAACCATGGAGCAAAAAGAGCTGGCCTGAAGGTCTGAGAAATATATGCCAAATAAGAGAGGGCCTAGAACTGAGGCCTGTGGTACACCACTGGTAACTATTTTACTTTCAGAAGTGGCATCTGCTACTCTAATGACATGGGCTCCGTCAGACAACCAGTCAGTTAACTGTCAATTGCACTATATAAGGAATCATATTCAGACTTAACAAGTGCAGAAATAATGTCTGCGAATACACCAATAAGTGCCCAAGCTGCAAAACCGTGAACAAATACTGTAACGACCAAACGACCAAAATAATATAAAATACTTAATTTTATTATATAAAATGACAAACCGAAGTTTAGCGCTGTCACCCATTATAACAGGGCTTCCTCAGAACTCACAAAACAAATTGAATTAGGCACTTATATGTCTTTTTTGGCACCAAAATACAATCAAATATTTAAAGTGACACAACCATAATTAGCCAATACAAGTAAAGGATGTAAAAATAATAAAAAGTACTAGAAATGATTTCCCATCTCTATAATCTGTTGCTGGTACAAAACATAAAACATTAAAAAAATATTTATTAATGGATCATGATGTTGTTGTGTTGATGTGTATGTAAATGTATTTTGTTGATGAAATTATAAATAATATAAAATGTATATACAAATGTCTATTATCCATAATTAAAACAAATACCCAATATTCCATAGAGGTGTAATATAAATCCTAAATGACAATAATGAAGAATTAATGTACATTAATATAACAATTGTTGTAAGTGATGAAAAATAAATATATGTATAAATGTGATACAATAAAAATTGTTCATTAAAAATATAAATACATGAATAAAAGTGTATAAATAAAAATTAATATGTACACTAGTGTTATAAAATTGCACTTACTAAGATGTTTAAAAAGATCTAAGGTAGTCTATAAAAATTTTTTTATAAAAACTTTTTTTAAAAATGTGTGTTATAGTAGAGTTATTTATTAATTCTAGCGTACAATAATGGTTTGATGGATATATGGTCATTGAGACCTGGGGGTGTGGTGGCATCAAGATAAATTTGCCACCATACTTCTCTATAACTTAACAAGCTTTTAATATCTCCTCCCTTGGGATCTATTTTTAATATTTTTTAAATAATGAATTTAAAATAATGATCATCTCCTTCATTGAAAATATGCTTATATAATGCGTTATTCATGCCTTTTGTTTTTATACTATATGTATGATCATAAATTCTTTTCCTAAGATGTCTCTCAGTCTTACCAATGTAAAAACTGGAGCATTTTTGACATATACTTAAATAAATTACTAACTTACTGTTACAGTTACCTAACTTACTTCTCACACAACTTTTTAATTCATTGTTTAAATTTATTGTTGTCTCATCGGACATGAATTTACATTGGTTACAGGTACCACATTTTAAACTCCTATTTATGGCCAATTTTCTATCTGTCTTCACTTCTTTCTTATATTCTACCATTTGCTTAATATTATTCCCCATTTTAAAAATAAAATTGGGTTTTGTACCAATGGTCTTAATAGTTTGAACATCATTAAATATTAAATGCCATGAATCACATATAATTTTTTTAACATGACTAGCTGCCATATTATATTGAACTACACAAGATTTTTGGTAATTGTTAGTAATAGTCGATTCCATCTTCCTCTTCACTAATGTTGTGCTAACTTCCTGTCCTAAAAACTTGTTTTTGGTACCTAACAATGATTGATATCTAGTGTCACGTAAATCTAAAATGTATTGTATGGTAGCATCCATCATATTACTAGGGTATCCTCTTTGTAAAAACAACTTCTTGACATACTCTAATTCTACCCTTAAATCATCATCGTCGGAGGTCATATGTGCTACACGAACGCATTGACCCTTAAAAATATTATTTTTTAATTTCTGAGGATGGCAGCTCGTATAATGTAAGTAACTATTAGAAAATGTGTCTTTTCTATGAATGGATGAAGACAGTTGATGTGCTGGACTGGAAACATATTCTACAGTTGCTGGACAATCGACTCAAACCAATAAAGGTACTGTAAAATTTTCTTCTGGATCAGATGTCCAGGTTGAACCGGAGATTGGTTCTGACAAGGACAATAAATTTAACAATTTTTTACTATTTAATTACAAAATGGATGACTTTAGAAGTGATGATAACAATATTGTATTTGACAATTATGAAAATGACAATTTAAGGACAATGATATACAAGCTAGGAAAAACTTGAAAAACATTAATGACTTGAGAATTGACAATGTATATTTGTCTAAGAATATTGAAATGAAAATAGTCCCTAAAGGTTTAAGATTTTTTAAACTACCTTTGGGTTTGGACTATTCTGATAACTTGAAAAAGGAGTTTAATAGCTTTTTTGATGGTTGTGGTTTTAAATTTATGCACTTATTAATGAAGTATAATGATGAAAAACTTAGTAAATGTATTTTGGAAGTGGAGACTTTGAACAATAACATTTTGAATGATTTATTATTCCCTCAATGGGAAAATCTATACAACAAGCAATTTAATGAAGCAAAAAAAATGGATTTCTAACATTACTAAACGTAAAACAAATAAATTGAAAAGGGATAGTGAGCATTATAATTTAAATAAAGTCTATATATGGCCAAATAATGAAGTCATAAGGAATGGAAATGAACATGTGTACAATGATATACAACAGAGGGATGAGAAGAGGAAGTATGAGCAGGGGGGAAGTAGCATAGTGTACAATTATAACAAAGGGTACACAAACAAAAGGGATTTTCAGAGGGGAGGGAAACAATTTACACAACCGTACCGAAACGGGAACCAGAGGTACACAAGAAATCAATGGGATTAACCATTAATCAAGATTCTATGTTGAGTATGGACACTATTAATAAGAGAAATGAGATAATTGTAAATGATTTTTCTTAAGAACTTTCGTACTGATATAAATCTCGACAATGTATTATTTTTAACTATTGATGTAATTGATCTGTTTTCTTGCATCCCAAGAGATGAAGGACTAGATGCCTTCAGTAACAGTATAAGGAAACACACGGAAATCGAATGGGATGAGATATGTTTATTACAAGAAATTATGACAATAGTTCTCGACAATAATTTTATTTATTTTGAAGGAGAACTTTTTAAACAGACAAGAGGTGTTGCCATGGGTGCCGCTTGTGCACCAATTTATGCTAATTTGGTGATGCTTTATTGGGAGGACAAGTTTTTATTTGGGAGTGAATTTTATCAATATGTCAAATATTATTCAAGATTTTTAGACGATATTTATATTCTATGGGGAGCAGATACGACACTGTTGGAGTCATTTATATATTTTTTTAAATTCTAGTAGTGACTATTTAAAATTCACCTATTCTTATAACAACACAGGTGTACCATATTTAGACACCTTAATTAAACATGAAGCACATCAACTGTCTTCATCCATTCATAGAAAAGACACATTTTCTAATAGTTACTTACATTATACGAGCTGCCATCCTGAGAAATTAAAAAATAATATTTTTAAGGGTCAATGCTTTCGTGTAGCATGTATGACCTCTGAAGACGATGATTTAAGGGTAGAATTAGAGTATGTCAAGAAGTTGTTTTTACAAAGAGGATACCCTAGTAATATGATGGATGCTACCATACAATACATTTTAGATTTACGTGACACTAGATATCAATCATTGTTAGGTACCAAAAACAAGTTTTTAGGACAGGAAGTTAGCACAACATTAGTGAAGAGGAAGATGGAATCGACTATTACTAACAATTTCCAAAAATCTTGTGTAGTTCAATATAATATGGCAGCTAGTCATGTTAAAAAAAATTATATGTGATTCATGGCATTTAATATTTAATGATGTTCAAACTATTAAGGCCATTGGTACAAAACCCAATTTTATTTTTAAAATGGGGAATAATATTAAGCAAATGGTAGAATATAAGAAAGAAGTGAAGACAGATAGAAAATTGGCCATAAATAGGAGTTTAAAATGTGGTACCTGTAATCAATGTAAATTCATGTCTGATGAGACAACAATAAATTTAAACAATGAATTAAAAAGTTGTGTGAGAAGTAAGTTAGGTAACTGTAACAGTAAGTTAGTAATTTATTTAAGTATATGTCAAAAATGCTCCAGTTTTTACATTGGTAAGACTGAGAGACATCTTAGGAAAAGAATTTATGATCATACATATAGTATAAAAACGAAGGACATGAATAACGCATTATATAAGCATATTTTCAATAAAGGAGAGGATCATTATTTTAAATTCATTATTTTAGAAATATTAAAAATAGATCTCAAGGGAGGAGATATTAATAGCTTGTTAAGTTATAGAGAAGTATGGTGGCAAATTTATCTTGATGCCACCACCACCCCAGGTCTCAATGACCATATATCCATCAAACCATTATTGTACGCTAGAATTAATAAATAACTCTACTATAACACACATTTTTAAGAAAAGTTTTTATAAAAAAAATTTTATAGACTAGCTTAGATCGTTTTAAACATCTTAGTAAGTGCAATTTTATAACACTAGTGTAAATTTTAATTTTTATTTATACACTTTTATTCATGTATTTATATTTTTAATGAACAATTTTTATCGTATTACATTTATACATATATTTATTTTTCATCACTTACAACAATTGTTATATTAATGTACATTAATTCTTCATTATTGTCATTTAGGATTTATATTACACCTCTATGGAATATTGGGTATTTGTTTTAATTATGGATAATAGACATTTGTATATACATTTTATATTATTTATAATTTCATCAACAAAATACATTTACATACAAATCAACACAACGACATCATGATCCATTAATAAATATTTTTTAATGTTTTAAGTTTTGTACCAAAAACAGATTATAGAGATGGGAAGTCATTTCTAGTACTTTTTATTATTATTACATCCTTTACTTGTATTGTCTAATTATGGTTGTGTCACTTTAAATATTTGATTGTGTTTTGGCACCAAAAGAGACATATAAGTGCCTAATTCAATTTGTTTTGTGAGTTCTGAGGAAGCCCTGTTATAGTGGGTGAAAGCGCTAAACTTCGGTTTGTCATTTTATATAATAAAATTAAGTATTTTATATTATTTTGGTCGTTTGGTCGTTACAGTATTTGTTCACGGTTTTGCAACTTGGGCACTTATTGGTGTATTCGCAGACATTTTTTTATACAGTTACCTAGTTTGTTTATTTTACAAGTGCAGAAATAATGCTTGACTTGGGAATAGTGCCAAAATTTGGACAGTTCTAGCTATGATGTATGCACTACATAACAACTATCAACTGCTTCAGCTACCTTTTTAAAGAAATTAACGAGGTTAAAGATGCAGGACCTTCCTTTAATAAAGCCAAACTGATGAGGGTCCAGAGTTGAGAGATTTTCAATGTCCAAATTAATGTGGTCTGAGATAATGTGCTCCATAGCTTTACATATGAGGCTAGTGAGACTAATGGGGCTATAGTTATAAGGGTCCGTAGCTGGGTCACCCTTGTGTAATGGCATTACAATAGCTGTTTTCCATGCCTAAGGAATGTAACCAGTGTAGAGGGTTAGGTTAAAGAGGTTAAGTAAGGTATGAGAAAGGCCATATTTGGCACCAATAATAAGGCATCCTGGTATGTTGTCAGGGCTCATAGGTAAAGTATTCTTAGTTTTGGGGTCAGAGAGTGTAGTATTATTGTTGACTAACTCTGAACACTGTTTAGTAATAAATCTTAACTCCCTGACATAGATGAAGAAAGATTTGCAGTTATTTTTGGTTTTAGTGGCTACTTTAAGTTTCCTAGTGGTTCCCTTAATCTCTTTGTTAGTTTGCCTAACTGTACTCTTAAGGTGGTTAGAATGAGACCTCTTATAAACATTAATCAGCTTCTTTCTCTTGTTGTCTAATTGATTTACAGCAGGAACTTCTCATGGTTACATTTGTTAATGCCTGTTATGTACTTTACAGATAAAGATTCTAGTTGTCTACTGATGCACTATGTTGTTCATCTGTAAATATGTTGTAAGTAATTTCTATGTTAAATTGTTAATAGCTATGTAATCCAATGTAACTACTGTCTGTTTATTTTACTGTGGAGCTTTTCTCCCCGGGCCTCCACTGAAAATGGACCCACGTCCAGTCGGACACTGCCGGTCAACAAATTTAAATAAATAAATAAAAAAATGTACATGGGGATTCCACCACAGGGGTTTGTTTTTAAACTTCTGTTTATATGGGTTACAGATAGAAACTGCCTTATCAATACAACTGTTTAAGTGGGAGTAGAACTCAGAGGCACAGGTAGCAGCTATAGCAGTACGACCCTTCAGAGGAGGATTACAGAAGAATTTATTTAAGTCATCAAGTAAGTGAAGACGGTTTACTTTTCAGAAGTTCCTAAACACAGATTTATTTACAGGGGAAGTACCCCCAGTTTTAAAGGACATGGTATCTAAATTATGGTCTGATTTAACAAGACATGAAGATACATATGAAGCTGTGCAAGAAGTGGTCATTTTTGTGAGGACTAGATCCAGAATTTTGGAGCCCCTAGTCGGATAGTTAACTATTTGTAAAACAGAGTTAAGCATTAAATTTCAAGGAAGCACAGGGCATACTGACCATTTGTCATGTAGGTCAGCCAGCTTAATGATGGTAGTTGAAGTCCTCCAATAGAAAGGTCATGGGTTTAATGGGAATTTCATCTAATGTGTCAAGATAGCTAGCATGTTCAGAAGGGGACATAGAGGGTGTTCAATAGCTACTTATGAGGTGGTAATTAGTCTTGTTTAGGGGATTTGGACTTCTAAGAGTTCACATGTGGTGTCCCAAGGAATCTGTTGTGAGGTGATGATATCCTAAACAAATACTGATACTCATCTGCAATTGCCATTGGATCTCAAGATGTGATAGGCATTATAGCCAAAAATAGAGAGAGTGCTTTCCTTATTCTGAAACCATGTTTCTGTAACTATACATATATAAATGTTTTCAAGCAGCAAAAAAGGCTCAGATTTGGGTATTTTTGTTATATGTTCATAGTCATAAGTTCATAGTTATATACTAGGCTAATGACAACAAGACCTTTTTAAATCTAGCTGTGCAATCTAATGCAATTGCGTCCTTATGTATTATGGGCTGCTATTAGGAGGGGGTATATTAAGAAGTATCTAGAAGTTGTGTGTGGGGGGTGTATGTTAGTTTGGGCATGATTGATTGTTTCTATCTATCAGGGGCATGGGGGCCAGATCCAGGGTGAATTTCTAATTTTCCATCCATTGGTTAAGGTTATGCTTAAATAGGCAGTGGGTTGAACTCTGCTTTACATGGATGGAGAACATGGTCCAGAGCATGGAGATCCTCTGAGACATATATCAGTCTCACCAACATATCTTATCTATGTCACAAGCAAAGTTTAAATCCTTGGATCTATTTTGATGCTGTTCATTTTGCAAATGTGCAAAAGGTCCATCAGAGCTAGATCTGAGGATGCCTTGTATTTCAAACCTAGATCGCCTTTCAGTAAACTGTAGGAGACAGACTACAGAGATAGGGCTTTAAGGCAATCTGTATAGGATAATGCATTTATACCATGGATTCTCCTGGTAAGGAACCTTTGTAGGCATTCCAACTGTTGCATATGTTTGGTCAGCTATGTACCGAAAGGGCACATTACACTTAACGGTGGGTCTGATAAAGGGCACATTACACTTAACGGTGGGTCTGATAAGGGCCATATAAAGTGGTTCTATGACTTCCTTGGACCTGGATGCTATGTCCCTACTTATAAGTTGGGCAACACAGAATGATTTTCTTACCACCTTGGTTAAAACTGCTACCACTGAGTAGATCCACATTAATGCATTCCAAATTAGAATTTACTACGTTGGAATGTCCATCAGATGGACTATGCCTAAAAAGGCATGATGGTGACAGCAAAGGCATTAGACAGAATGTGAAACCCTTGGTAAGAGAGGTGAAGAACATGCTGGCAAAGCAGTAAGACTTTTCAGCCATCTCATACCAAGCTGACACATACTGGACCTCCTAGAATGACAAAAATTACATAGACAATTATTAAAGGCAATTATCTTGTGTTTGAATATCATCACCATTCTGGATGATGCTAAAATACCACTAAAGACCAGTGTATTTCCTGCCTCAAACACATGCATTACAAGCTCAGTCAAATCCTTTTGCATGTACCTATGGGTAGAGTGTCTAAAGTCATTTACCCCCATATAGACTATTATCAGATCATAATCATACTGGTTATGATGGAAGGATCTAAGAGCACTTGTTACTTCCAGGATCCTGGCTCCAGAAAGACAGCTAACTGGCACCCTATTCTTATCCAGCCTGATGGGTATGGTGTCTGTATGCCTTAAATTGTAATCACATGGTCTGATGATGTCTCAGTAAGCCACAAGGACTTGGACTTTGCATCCTTGTGACTCTTAAAGGTATTCATCTTATGTGTGGGTGTGAAGGGTGAAAGCATGTGCATTTGAATGTCTCCGATGTCTTAGCCTTTAGCGTGGGAAGCTAAGACTGTGTTCTCTTAAAAACCTCAGCATAGGTTGGTATACTGGAAGTGCTCTGTGTTGTATGTGTATATGTGTTGTACTCTCAGTTGAGAAGGTAGCCTCCAAGTTAAGTTAATACCTGCACCTCTCATATACTGAATCATTGTGGACAGTTTTTGTTAAGCATGCGGCAGTTACTACACTACCTCAAAATAAGTGATGTTATCAGGCTGGCTAAAGAAGTGGGAAAATCTGAATGAGATTCCATATTGCCCAGTATAGATGAAGGAGTACAGGACAGCTGACTGAGAACAGGTGAAGTTCTGTAGATTGGTATTAAGCAACGGAAGTGTTTATCATAGGCACATTGTGTTCTGTAGTTCTTCTTTTAGTTATGTTCACCTGTTTTTTTGCTTTTACTTGGCATTTACAGTCTTACATACTGTCCAGTATAGATGAAGGGTTATAGGACAGCTGACCGGGGTTCCATACTGTCCAGTACAAATTAAGGGTTATAAGACAACTGACTGAGATTCCATACTGCCTAGTAAGATGAAGGGATATATGACAGCTGACTGAGATTCCATACTGTCCAGTACAGATAAAGTGGTATAGGACAGCTGACTGAGATTCCCTAATGCTCAGAACAGAAGAAGGGAATATGGGACAGCTGAATGAGATTCCATACTGTCCAGTACAGATGAAGGGGTAAAGGACAGCTGACTGAGATTCCATACTATCCAGTACAGATGAAGGGTTAAAGCACAACTGACTGAGATTCCATACTATCCAGTACAGATGAAGGGTTAAAGCACAACTGACTGGGATTCCATACTGTCCAGTACAGAGGAAGGGGTATAGGACAACTGGCTGAAATTCCATACTGTGATGTACAGATGAAGGGGTAAAGGACAAATGATTGAGATTCCATACTGTCCGGTACAGATGAAGGGGTAAAGGATAGGTTAAGAAGAGGATAACTGACTGGGCTAGAAGAAAGTGAGAAACTAATATATGGTTTAAGGAGAAAAGAATGTGGTGCGATAATAATCACAATGTGCAAAAAAGAAATGTAAAAGTAGCAGATCATGTAGGATCAATAAGGAAATCATTAACAGAGACAAATTCCTCTAAGCTATTAATAGTCATCTAAGCCATTAATAATTATTCATCAGTTATTCAGTTCACATGATCTTCCATTGCATCAATAGTTTATTTTCGTTAGTGGCCTACTTGCTACTTTTCTTTTGTCACATAGAGTTTCCTCCTATCTAGTTCAAAGCTAGGAATTAACATGGCTTATAAGGCCTTTATTAAACACATCAAGGTTTAGCACAGTACATACAAATGCACAAGAGACTAGGAGACAGTTTTCTGAGAGAAGGTGTGACATTTTTCTTTGCATTTTAGCATGATGTGGAAGAAAGATACAGTATTGAGTCATAACTGTAGAAACCAAACAGTGACATTATACCATTAAGTTAAAACTATAGATGTTACACACAACAGCAATACAGTACTATATAGATGTTACACACAACAACAATACAGTACTATATAGATGTTACACGCAACAATACAGTGCTATATATATGTTACACACGACAACAATACGGTGCTACTATGTGGTAGCAAGCATTATTCTTAGACACCTAATGGGGGAGTTCGTAACTGAAACTGTGGCATTTTCTTTCCACTTTAAGGTGACAGAAAAGTAGCCGTACTTTTAGGACTTGCATGTGAATGGTAATATGCCAGACAAAATAGCACTAATATATGAAATCCTTTTCACACAACAGATAGTTAAAGTATCAGTCAGTCAGTTGTACAAGATGCGTTATTACAGAACAGATTGGTAAGCAGTTTTCAAATTGGAACTGTGACTTTTTCCTTTGCATTTTATGATGATGAAGAACGATAACATCTCTTAAAATTACAATAAACCAGTGTCTGACAGTGTACGACTGAATAAAATGGGCACATTTTATTCTCAGAATAATGATGACCTTAAGTTAACAAGCACTATTGTGAATTTCTTAGAACAAAGCGGTGATGTTTTACAACAGTACCTCCCGGCCGTTTCAAGCAAAAATGGGTGTGGCAAGAGTGATTGACATGCAGAATATCTATGATGTATGCAAATGAGGCATGACTGACATGCCATACAGATTTGCCTGTGTCATCATGAGTATTCAATGTCTAATCGTAGTTTACCCTTTTCCTCAATGTAGTGCGATCACAGAGTTGGCTTATTTAACTAGCAGGTGGTGTGGGGAGTGCAGGTGGCAGGCAAAGGGAAAAAAAGTAATATGCATGTAAAAAAAAAAAAACGAATAGCAGGAGCATTTATATTGCAGAAGACACTGGGAATGTCAACAAATGCAGTCAATTAAATCCCAATAAATTGTCTAACAGAGGCCTCACTAACAGTAATAAAATGAAATGCATGAGCTAAGAACTACATCTGACAAATGGACAGTGTTTTCAGTTTCAGACAATTGTCTACAATAATGATTTGCATGATGGAATTTACTTTCCCAGGTTAAAAATGACATCTGGACTTTTTAAGAACTGGATTCTTGTGCACATGTGTCTATCAGCCCTGCACCACCACCACTCTCATCTGCAGAAAGCAACTGCTTTAATAAAACTGTATGTATGGATGGCAATACGTTCAGCTAATTACTACATGCCATACTCTCTTGCGAGATTTCAGTTTGCTTTTGGATGTCTAACTTTATTACATTTCCAGCAGTCTTCGTAAGTAAATAAGAGAGGTGCTTGGTGTTGGACGGGGTTTGGGCAGGTCTTGCTACTGCTCATCAGGGGGTATTGTGGTAAAACAATGCCAACAAAGCAATGGTAGTGAGGAAACTACTATTGTTTTGTGGTACCCTTTTGTGCAAGAGATGGGTAAAGAAGTACTGTATTATGAAACTTCTCTGAAAGGTGCACAGACAGTTTACTATGAGTTTATGATAGGAAAGCAAGATGCAGCATTTTAAAATGGCAATGTAGCCTGCATTTGACATAGCACTGTTCAGAGATAAAAAAGACACACACACACACACACACACACACACACACACACACACACACACACACACACACACACACACACAGTTAGCAATGTTGATTTATTTTATACTTGTTTACTGGGAAATTCCAACTTGGAACAACACCAATTTTCAGCACAGGCCCAGGGAGAAACACTCCAGACAAATGACTTTGTAATGTAGGAGAAAAGCGGAGTACCTGGAGAAAACCCCTCATGCAGACTCCACACTCCAGCTGAGAATTGAAGTAGAGAACCTTTTGCTGTGAGGCGACAATGCTACTGCTGCACCACTGTGCCATCCAGTAATATAACAGATAATAAGATAGTAAGATAATAATAAGATGTATAAGATATAATAATAGATAGTAAGATAAGTCTTGAAATCAACACCAGCCCTGTGCTACAGAAGGATATTGCCTTAACTGTGTCTCAGATGACCTGTGTTTGATAAGCAGCATATGCAATGGGGCAACTACTTGGGGGGAGAATGTTAGTGAGCAGCAGACTCCTGCTCATCCATCTTTGGAGCTTACCAAGGCTTGCTGCTATAGCAATATTAATGGCATAGTTAGCAATGTACTGTAAGAGGTATACCTGTCTGTCAGTGGGATGCACATGTGAAAGATTACATGTAGATGCTGAAGGCAGCCATTGTCATACTTGCATGGCTTCTGTACGGTGGTGGAGGTGAGGGGACAATACTTGGTGGCAAAAGAACGCTGCACCAATATCCTCGGTCTCTTCCACAGCCCTAACCAGGGAGTTGGATGGATTCTGGGGGAGGATAAGATAACTCTGGTAGACCTAGTGAATAAGAAAATGAGCTGTTGACAGCTGGGGGTCGCAGTGGAGGGTTATGGGAACAATTTCTGAAAGAACATTTGGCATTGCACTACTGAATACAAATTGTCACGAGAGAAAGAGAATGGTACTGGCTTTTACTCCAACTTCATAGTACAAGGCACCCATTCCCATTAATATTAAGAATAATTGCATCATAACTCTATTTTCCTCTAACATCATACTGGATGTACCAATTTCAGGAGCAATTGCCTGTGCCTGTCGACATATCTGATCATTGGATTGAAAATGTATTGCATTAACTGTTGCTATGTAGTGCAACTTTTACTTTCTGTAATACTTGCCTACATCAAAAGATCTAGTACGTATTCTGTTCACTTGCATCCTGCCTAGTAAAAACATTTGCATTCCACTTACATGCTGTCCTTATGCATGCATGAAAGCCAAAACAAAAATATGTATAATATTCCAAAAAGGAAACATGCTTTTTTCCCCACAGTGGATGTGTGTTATGAACAAACTATTATCCTATCTGTAGCAATGTGGTGGGTCAAATTCAACAGGTGTCACTAAGATGGTAATTATATGCGTGTTTTATACCTGTAGTTCCAAGAATAATTTCTGAAAGGCTTGTAAAGAACCCTTAAAGAATAAGCCATTAACTTTTAGACATCAGCATGGCCAATTATTTCATAACAACAGTCTGTAATATTGCATTATGCTTGTTTTTTATTAGTGATGTGTCTAACTTCAGTTTAAGACATGGCTTACAGCAGATATGAAAATGTAGCTTTGCTATGGTTTACTTTCATTTGTAGTAAAATCATATTTATTTATTATTTTGTTAAACAGGTAAATGAAAAACAGCCACTGAAATGCCATTACACAAAGGTGACCCAGACATGGGCCGTGATAATTATAGCCTATAATTCTCACTAGTGTCATATGTAAAGCTATGCAGCATATTATTTCAGACCTCATTAATTTGGACATTGAACTTGTCATAGCCCTGCACTCTCATCATTTCAGCTTTGTCAAAGGAAGACCCTGCCTCTTCAACCTCATTAATTTCTATGAAAGTTTAACCAAATCAGTGGCTAGCAATTATGCAGTGCATACAGTATATCTAGTCCTGACCAAAGCTTTTGACACTCTTCTCCATGCAGGCATTATTAACAGACTTGTAAATCTGAATATAAATCCTTATGTTGTATGGTAGAGAGCTAAGTGGGAAGGGGGTCTAACGCAACCCATGTGACTAGATTTACAAGTGCCATTTCTCAAAGAAAATAACTAACTAACTAAATAAACAAATAATAGTTACCACAGAACTCAGTGTTAGGCCTTCTCCTGTTTGACATCTATTTCTTAGACCTTCAAGTCAACATTTCTGGCCTGTGATTATCTAACTTTGCAGATGACTACAAACTGGATGTTGTTATTTTATCTTCCTCAGGTTCACAGTTGCTCCAACAAAAATTAGACCATGTTAAGTATTTAAAGAAAAAAAACACTACGCAAAGAAAATGAAAACTTAATAAGCAACAAACTTTGCAAGCTACAAACTCCAGCTATGTAAAAAAAACACTGCACTAAAACTCTCGGTACTTTTTTAATCATAATGAAACTTCATCAGAAATAAATCTTTTCATGCCAAATACATTTAAATAACCCTTCTAAAATTACATCACATCCTGTTAACCAATCACAGTTAATCACATACAATAATAATTTAAAGTAAGATCATTAAACAAATCTAAACCAAAATAAGCTTAATAAGTTATATACACATTGTGTTCTAAAGTTATCCAGTCTTAAAAGCATATCAACCACCATTATTTATATGTTTTATACTAATTCTAATCTCAATAAACTTTTCAAATTAGTGTTTCCATTTAAACCCAGAAACTGATCAGCTCTTAAAAATATTTGTCATTTATATCCACTAGGTTCCAAAACATTATTACAACTAAAAATAACATTTTCTGTATTAATCTGTTCCAAAACGATGAAATGAAACCTTCTGAATTCTACACATTCTAAACTATGCTTAGCCAAAGCATTAGAAAGATCTCAGTTTCTAATGGCCTTTATATGTTCCTTAATTCTAAAGGCAACTCTCTGACGTTCTTCCCAACATAGAACTGTGAGCAGGTATCACACCTCACCAAATAAACTGTACTACTACTATGGCAATTATACCCTTTTCTGGCCTTGTACACATAATTAATGTGTTCAGATCTGATAAAACTAACATTACTGATGTATTGGCATTGTTTACAGTTTGCACACCCAAACGTGCTGACTGTCCCAATACCAAATCTGTATTCTCTAACCAAATCCCGTTCAAGCAGTACCATCAAATTTTGAGCTTTTTTATTTAAACACAAACTGTTGACGTTCACTTATAACCTTAATAAGGTCAGGGCTAGCCAACACTATCTTCCAATTATTTTTAATGATATCAATAATACCCAGACTATATACAGTAAGGGGAACTGGAAACACACCTCTCATATCTCCATTTATCTTGACATCACCAAGTTTAACACCTTCTTCCTGCTTAAAAATGATGTCCTTACATGAAATAGAAGGAAAATAGTGTCTCTTTTACTAACAACCTATTTAATTCTAAGAAGCTCTTCAGATGGATAGTCTATCTGAAAAAGACTTATTAAAAACGTAACTTATTTGAGTAGTTCTTCATCTCTGTATAACTTGTCCGCGAAAAATGTTCAGTTTCATTCCAACTAGGATGATGACTGCTGAAATGGAGTTGTGAAATTAGTGAAAGTCTCCTTTCTATTTACATCTTCACTGTGACATCCAAAAATTAAACTTCAACCAAGTGACACTTTCATTAATCTGCTAAGTACTGTTACAAGGATGATGGTCTCAAATTAAATATTAAAAAATGTAACATAGGTCATTTTGGTAAAAACATTTCACATGCCATTTAGGTCATACACAACTCCAATCAGACACTTCCATAATGGATCCATGCACTGTTATTAATAATTCCTAATCATTTGACCATCATGTTTATACCGTAGTTTGGAAAGCATTCCATCTGTATTATTTAATTGCCAAAGGTCTATTCACTAGATCCAAGGAGGTCTTAATTCCCATTTAGTCATATCTTAACATATCCCTTATTGATTATAACGCACCTTTTGCTATATATTTAAACATTTCACTCAATTTGAGAGATTCTAACTAAAAAAGCAGTGATCTTAAACAAATCTTAGTTATCAGAATAGACTGTCAGCCCTTTCTCTGTAGACAGTGTTGTATAGACTCCTCCAAGGAGATATTGCGTTTAGCCTTTCAACCCATGAAAGATCCAACCATCTGACTTCCTATTTCTTTACAGAACAAATAGCATCTCAAATACCATGTCAAAGGAACTAAATCTTCATCAACAGATAAATAAGACATGTTTGCATGATAGATTCATATTCCATTATACCCGCTCAGCTAGAACAAACTTTTACAACATGTCTATTAGAGTAGCATCCTTGATACCTTCAAGGTTATCGCAGATAATTGAATGGTCAGACTCCAGATCTCCCCTGGTTGAATTTTTCTTATGCACCTTGAGGGGTTGCTAACTTTTGTATGGCATTTTTTAGTTAGGCTTGCAATGGCCTGTAGACTGATTGGCTAATATTTACCTATGAACCTATAAACTAGGCCAAGGACCATTTTTAGCCATGTCCTAGGCCAAAAGGCCAAGACAAAAACATTGTTCTTACACCTGTTGAACAGCACTTTAAAAACTACACGCTGTATTCAATTGTTGACATAATCATTACAATTGACATAACTGATTAGAAGGTATTATAAGCACATCAGTGCTAATTGGTTAAAGCACAACTGATTTCCACAGAAAAGCAACATTTTATTATGCAGATGTGACAAGATCAAGACTTTCTTTATTAACGAGGCAATGTGGAAAATCTGTTTGCAATTGTTTGAAAGTTTTATTAAAAACTTTAAGGGGACGGACATGCTGCTTCTAACAGATCTATTAAATGTAGTGTATCACAGGTATTTCCATGGCACAGGCTGGCATGCTGCATTATACAAATTTTTCAAAATTGGTGGCATTATGACTTCCCTTCTGAGATATGAATACAGTGCACACCCAGAATATATATTTGTTCTTCTTTTATTAAATCTAAAAAGAAAATCATATATCTTTCCAGGCTACAATTTTTGACACTGTAAACATAACATGACTAAATCTTACCTGATTAGTGAGGGTTGATGATGTTGTGCAGCCAAAGGCAGGCCTGCTGTGTTCTGAATTTCATAAGGGTAGAATGGTAATGTTAGATACATTTTGTTACTGGGTATGCTATTATAATTCCTAGAAAATATTCATAAGAAAACTGAAGAAGCATAGGCATATCAACATTCACATACAAGTGCCAAACTTTGATAGCCAATTCATTACAGTTTGGCATGTTGTATTTCATTTGTTTCCATTTTGAAATGTGTATATCATTTCTTGTCAGGGTAAGAAATACAGCACATGTATATATTTTATCAATGAGCTGGTATTAGATTGAAAGTAAAATCAATAAAGTTTTCTGCAAATGGCAGCTTATTTTATCAGTGGATGCATGCCATGGCTGGAACTCCCAGTACTGAATGTGGAATGTCCAATTATCAAATTCAGCTTTTATCTTAACAAAAGTACATAAGGGCAGTATATTACTTCAAGTTAAAGTTGTACCTGATAAGACTAATTCTCTGAAAACGTTATCAAGAACCTTCAAACAGAAATGAGATATAGCTTTATAGACATAAACATCCACAGTGATTTCACTATCACAGTTTGGAATACTGCTTCATATGATACATTTTGCCATTGTGAAAGGGCATATGCCCACTGCTCAGTGGGAGGAATGCAGCACATAAGCAAAACTATATTTTTTAAGTTATCTTCACATCAAAAGTACAAATTAGTTTTTTCCAAGATATAACAAAATATTGACATCAAACATGGTTTGACCAAAACTCCATGGAATAAGGAGGTCAATGTTGTGCAATAAAATACTGCATTTTGTGGCTTTAAAATTCCTCGAGCTGTAATAGCAGTCATAGGTTTATTAATTACTCACTTGAGTGACCATAGAAAATTCTTGTGGTGTTTCTTTTTAATATTCAGTTCAAGTGTTTTTGTAATATGACCATGAAAAATTCTCAGAAATGCTAGTAAAGAAGTCTCAGAGAGAAACAAAGACATTAACTGCTATAAGAACTTTCACAGTTATTTCAAATTGGCAGCTGACATGTTACATTTTACTCAGCATCCACTAGGGAGGGTATATGACTTTTGTTCAGTGTAGCAAGCAATCTTTACTCAAAATGATCATTATATCAAAGTAAAATCATATTTTTCCTGAGGAAGGTCAAATTGTTTGGTCTTTGAAACTATGCCATAATAAATAGTGAAAGCATGTTTTGCTAAATTCAGCAAATAGCTACACTGAAATAAATGACAGCACAGCCATATTTTATATTGCAGGATACAGTGATAACTTACTGAAGCTTTTGTCAACAATCTCCCAGAGAAAGCTGTAGATGTTTCTTTTAAGGTATAGGCATAGAGTCATTTCACAGCAGCTATCTTACATGATACAAGTAATTGCACATATTATATATTTCTTTAGAAAATGTGGTCATTTTTGTAACTGACACAACCAAACTTCTCTCTCCTGAAGGGGCAATGGGGTATGGCAAATACCTAACTGAGCTGCACTAAAATTATTAAGGGACGAATGTCAGTCCTTTGTGCAGTGTATATTGCAGAATACTAAAAATCTCTCCTCTGTACACAGATTTAAAACAACAGTAATCACTCTGTGATCAGATATTTGACTTCCTTCTATTTATTTATATGCAAACCCAAAAATATATAGGTTCATAGGTTCATAGGTAGGTACTAGGCTATCGGCCCAAGAGCCTACGTATGCCTAGCCAACAAGGTTTCCTGGCTTACGCCACCCAAGAAAGTTATTTTCCTGTGCCACTGTCAAGCAGAGACACAAAAGTGATCCCTGGGGTGTATTTCCTATTTCCCATCCACTCATCAAGATTTTTCTTGGAGTACTAATGAAGAACTTTGCTTAACATAGATGGGTAGCCAGTTCCAGAGTATGGGAAGTCTCTGGGACAGGAATCTATCCCTCCAGCATGTCCTGTTTATTGTGGTGACAAGGTTTAGGTCCCTAGAGCATGTAGCTTGGAGGGATTGGGATTTCTTTAGGTGTAGCATGTCCAACAGCTCTGGGTTTGACATAGCTGTATATGTTAGGCAGAGATCACCTCGGAGTAGGCGATATGCTATGGAGTAAAGCTGGAGTTTTTTGAAGCAGTCAGTATAGGGCATTTGTTTGAAGACAGTAATCTTCTTTGTGAGGTATTTCTATGGCCTTTCCAGCTGCTGCAGATGTCTTGTGAGGTACATTCCAAAAGGAGCGTTGTACTCTATAATGGGTCTAATGAGTGTCGAGTAGAGGGGAACAATGACCTCTTTTTTCCTGGATGAGAACTCTTTTATGATGAGGAGTGTCACGTAGAAGGACTTCCTGACTACTGTGGCGATGTGGCTATCAAAAGAAAGACTACTGTTCACCTGGATCCCAATGTCTCTTATCACGCATTCGGTGTTAAGTAAATTGCTGCCTATGTGGTAGTTCATGGGCACAGAGTTTTTACCAAAGGGGATGACACTGCACCATTTTGGCAATGAGCTTGAGGCCATAGCTATGACACCAGGCATCTGTCTCAGCAAGGCCCATCTGTAGGATGTCCACATCATTTGGGGACTTGACTATGGCTCCTAGTTTGCAGTCATCTGCAAACTTTCTTAGCCAGAGGCCTTCTGTGTTAGCCTGTACTTCAGAAAAGTGGATACCAAAGAGGAGAGGTCCCAGGACAGAACCCTGTGGTACTCCACTTGTCACTGCTTTGAGGTCAGATTTGGAGTCTGCAACTTTTAGAGTGTGGGTTCTGTCAGTGAGCCAGTTGGCAACCCATCTTGTGACATAGGGATTTATACCTAGTTTAGTGAGTTTAGCTATAATTCCAGAATGGGGGATGGTGTTGAAAGCCTTGGCGAGGTCAAGATAGGCTGTGTGAACCACCTTACCCTCATCTACGGCTTTGGTGACTGCCTCAAAGAAGGTGATCAGGTTCAGGAGGCATGATCTGCCTTTCACAAACCCGAACTGAGTGGAATCCAGAGTTTGGAGGTTACCAATGTCTTTGTTTATGAGTTCCATGATGATATGTTCCATGGCCTTGCAGACCAGGCTCATCAGGCTAATAGGTTATATATATATATATATAACATTTACCAATTCATATTCATTGTTAGAATAGTGAATTAATTTAAACAATTCAATATCATAATGCCAAAACAATTACTATAGTATAAATCAAAACAAAATAAAAACACCAGATACACTCATAATTACGCTGCCCTCTGCTTATGGACAAGTAACAGAAAATGTAGTTGTTTATACCAGGTGGACTGGTAACATTCAATTTAAGCTGCCAAAGCAGTTCTTTCTATTCAGTGGTGGTGGTCTCTCAAGAGCCACCACATTGATTACAATCATTTCTTTCTAGTTTTACAAAGAAGAATTGCTTAAAATGTAAAC
Source organism: Protopterus annectens (assembly GCF_019279795.1). Taxonomy (NCBI): domain Eukaryota; kingdom Metazoa; phylum Chordata; order Ceratodontiformes; family Protopteridae; genus Protopterus; species Protopterus annectens. Next base: position 1,912,219,560 of record NC_056729.1, read on the forward strand.
ATTCAATAGAATACCTATAAAGTGCATGGTTAATATTTTTAAAAATGTCAAAATATTGCTCATAAATGCATTGTAAGCATGCATTCCATTTTACCTACTTAAAATCTGGACATTCAGAACACAATGCCGTATGTATCAGACCTCTAGAATTGCAGTTATCATTTTGTGGAAAAACATGAACATTTTTTACCTAAGCACAGACTGGAGTATGCACACGATGTACCCCTTTAACTAAGAACACTTGCTGTGGAATACCAGTCATCATTATCATCATCATCACCACCATCATCATCAGTCATCATCACTGGGCATTCCTAGACTTGGAGAAAGCATATTACAAAGTCCCATGAAAGTTGATTTGGGCAGTACTATCCCAGAAACACTGGTAGAATTAGTACAGGTTATGTACAAGGACCTAATGACTGAAGTACGAACAGTGTTCCATCTTACAAAGGGGTTCCCAGTGGGAGTGGGTGTACATCAGGGTTCAGCTTTGAGCCTACTGCTCTTCATGCTGGTGATGGACTGTATTATCAAACAGGTTGAAGGGGACAGATCAACAAAGTTGCTGTATGCAGACAATGTGGCATTACAGGCAGACTCTGAACAAGAACTTCAGCAAGGAATAGGGAATGGAATGCAAAACTGAAGGTATGTGGGATGAAACTAAGCACATATAAGACAGTGGCAATAACAGAACATTGGTGAATCAGAAGTAGCTGATAACTGAGATCGAAGAGAAGATAGAGGAACAGGCTAATAGCTTCAAGTATCTGGTAGGGGTGGTTGAGGAGAAGGGAAGTCTGAATGAAGAGGTCAAAGCTAGAAACAGAGGGATTGCAGCCAACTGGCATAGAGTCACAGATGTAGCAAATGACAGAAGAATGTCAAAGAAGATGAAAAGTAAGGTGTACAAGATAGTGGTGTGACCAGTACTACTGTATGGTATAGAAATCTGGGCAGTAAGGGCAGAGGAAAATGAGGAAGCTAGAGGTGATGGAAATGAAGTACCTGAGAAGGGTGGTAGGATGCACACTGTGGGACAGTTGAAGGACAGATGAAGAAATGAGGATATAAGACCAGAAGCCAAAGTAGCTTCAATTGCAGAAAAGATCAAAGAGAACAGATTATGGCAGTTAGGACAAATGTGGAGAAAAGCAGAAGACAACCCGGTGAAGAAGAATTGGAAAAGACAGGAAGAAGGTAAGAGGAAACAAGGACATCTAGCAAAGAAATGGATGGATTTTGTAAGAGAAGATCTGTGACAGTCAGGCATGAGCATCAAAGAAGGCAGGAGTGTGGCATTGAGTGAGATGGTAACAGTTAACAGGATACCCCAACCCCATGTCAAAAAATTATGATGGTTATGATGATGACAGTAATGATTCTTCCAGGCAAATGAATCTGCACTAGCTATATGGACCACACTTTTTGTAACCTTCCTTAATGTGCCAGAGTTAATAAACCCATTATCTACTAAATTCTTGATGTTTCTCACCCTTTTGTACATAAAATAGTGTTCATCTCCCAAAAATCTCTGCAATTTCATCTGATGTTTGTAAAATACTCCAATTCTTTTTGACAACCTTTTTTTAACCATTTTGGAGGCTGAGCTGTATTGAAAAATGAGTGCTCTATGAAAGGCATTCCCAGCATTCTTACTATCATCACAAAAAATGTTTACTGCCAGGAACTACCTTGATTCTCAGTGTCTCCTATGCCTACACCCAACAGGGGTATATATTTTCTACCCCAGTCACTAATAATGTCTTCAAAGATACTTTCCAATAAAAAACAAGGTACCCTCTATCGATGAACATTAATTTATTTTTTTCCTTCAAAAAGGTAACTTTATTGGAGACCATTCTAGCTAACATCACAAATTGTCCTTTAACCAAATTTCTTTTAATGTGAAGGTGTGGCAACTTCATGGAATTTGTGTGTATATCACAAAAAATAGTCATACCTTGAAGTTAATTTACAAGACCATCAGCATCAGATTTGGACCCATCCAAAGAATAAATATATCATTGGAAAATGGAGCTATAACTTGCAGTATATGTAAAACTGTGAGTAAAACAAAAAAAAAAACTTTCATGTTAACATAACCACATTGGCAAATGCAGGGGCACAAGCTGCGCCTATTGCAACACCCCTCACCTGTTTAAGCAGCTCACCTGCAGAGAAAATGACGTCGTAGTTTAGAATGATTTCAATAATGTATACCTAAATTCTAATGCCATTTGCTGATAGAAAATCACAGCTCAAAAGGGCCTTTTGAAAAGAATCCAAAACTAATATCTTGTGGGTTACATGAAAATAAATTTGCTAGATCTACTGTTAAATGTTATGGATTACTAACCAAAAGTTCTGCTTTCAACCTTCCTAAAAGGTCCCAGTAGTCCTTATTCACATGGGACTCCTGGGAAAATAATAGATTAAGAAATACTTCTACAACCACTGAAAATGGGTTAGTTTTTACCCGTTTGCTGATACAGTGAGCCTATATGGTGGCTGCAAAACATTCTTATGTACTTTGAGGATCCAAAAAGAATAGGAATAAAGTGTGAGGCATTTAAAAAAATGAAACAGAACTGGTGTAATCAAACCCAGTAATCTATCCCTAAGGTAAAGATCTGTTTTATACACTAAATTGACCTTTTTTTTAGAAACTGTAACATATGTGTCAACATTACTTAACATACAAGATACATCACTCACACAATCAATGGATTGGTACAGCACAATCCCACCTCCTTAGTCTGGTTTAATAATCCTTAAAGTCTTATTGTTTCTCAGTCTCAGTAACAAATAATGTTGCTTTTGCAGATGATTGCAAAACCTACATTTGTTGGTTTGGAAGCCCAAGTAAAAACTAATTTTTGCAAGTAGAGGCACACACCTGAAACAAGGGATTAGCTGGAGGAATATAAACAGTTATTTTACCAAAGTGCCGTGGTCTTAAAGCCACTTCCCTATCACCATTTTGAAACTAAAAGGCTAAATTTAGCTTTCATGCAAATAATTTAAATTCAGTTACAGAGTCAGTTAAATTATTAATACACAAAAGGGATCTAGGTAAAGCCTTTTTGAAAGAGAGAGAAGTCTTCATTAGTAATCATTAAATGGCTGTAACTGAAAATTTTAAAGGCATTTTTGGTCAACAAATTACCATTATATTATTCCTGAATAGTGCAGATTTCCTGATTCAATAGGTGGGAAATCTGTTCCTTTGTCTCTTTCTCTCCCCCTCCCTTTTCATAGGTTCATAGGTACTAGCCTAATGGCCCTGGAGCCTTTACAAGCCTAGCCCATAGGCTTACCCTGGCATCGTGCCACCCCACCTTAGTTCCCATTGCCTCTGTCGAGTAAAGCCTCTGGAGGGATCCCTAGGGTGAATTTTCTATTTCCCATCCACTCATCAAGATTTCTCTTGAAGAGGGCCAGTGAGGTGCTCTGCTTGACATGTATGGGAAGTATAATCCATAGCATGGGTAGTCCCTGAGCTATGAACCTGTTCCTCCAGCATGTTCTGTTGATTGTGGTAATGAGGTTCAGGTCTCTGGTGCATGCAGTGCAGAGGGACTGGGATTTCTTTAGATGCAGCATTTCTAACAGAGCTGGGTGAGACATGGCTTTGTAAGTCAAGCAGAGATCACCTCTAAGTAGGCGATATGAGACAGAAAATAATTGGAATTTTTTGAGTCTGTCCATATAGGACAAATGTTTAAGGCCTAGGATCCACTTTGTGAAGTACTTTTGTGGCCTCTCCAGTTGTTGCAGATGTTTAGTGAGGTACATGACAAATGGGGCATTGTACTCAATAATTGGCCTAATGAGGGAAGAGTAGAGGGAGACAATGACCTCTTTCTTCCTAGATGCAAAACCCTTAGTAATGAGATGTGCTAAATAGAAGGACTTTCTGACCACAGTGGCAATGTGGTGGTCAAAGGAGAGATTGCTGTCAACCTGTGTTCCCAGATCTCTTTTAACGTCTTCTGTGTTCAATGGACTGCTATTCATGTGGTAATTCATAGGAACCATGTTTTTCCCAAAGAGGATGATGACATTTTTTGGCATTGAGGTTAAGGCCATGGTTCTGATCCCCGTTGTTGGTCTCAGTGAGGCCTTTCTGTAGGATGTCAAAATCCCTTGGGGAGTTAATAATAGCGCCCAACTTGCAATCATCTGCAATCTTTTTCAGCCAGAGTCCCTTTGTGTTTGCCTGGACTTCAGAGAAGTAAATACCAAACAGGAGAGGACCCAGGACCGAACCCTGAGGGACTCCACTAGTGACTGGTCAGCAGTCTAACTTAGAGTCAGCTACTTTCACACTGTTAGTTCTACCCATGAGCCAGTTTGCAACCCACCTAGGGATATAAGGGTTGATACCTAGCTTAATGAGTTTTTCTATGATTCCTGAGTGGGGAATGTTATCAAAGGCCTTGGCCAGATCAAGGTAGGCTGTTTGAACCACCTTGCCTTCATCCACAGCTCTGGTGATAGACTCAAAGAAGTCAACCAAGTTGAGCAGGCATGATCTACCCTTCACAAAACCAAACTGTGTGGGATCCAGAGTTTGGAGATTCCTTATATCCTTGTTTATTAGGTCCATGATGATGCATTCCATAGCTTTGCATATCAGACTTGTCAGGTTAATGGGGTGATAATTCCCAGGGTCTGTACTCACTCCTCCTTTTTGGAGAGGGATGACTGTAGCAGTGTGCCATTCGGTAGGGTCAAAGCCCGAGGTGAGGCTGTGATTGAACAGGGCACACAGGTGAGGTACCAGTTCACTCTGTAGTTCATGTAGAACACAGCCAGGGATGTTGTCAGGTCCCATAGAAACTCTATTTTTGGCCTTGGACAGTGCTATTTTAACCTGTGCAGCAGTAATACTGGGTGCCTGGCAATCAACTGGTATTGTGACTGGTCCCTTGGGTGGCAGAGAGGAGTAAAGTTGACACTTTCGGCACTTCCCCTTCTGACTTGCCCCTTATCTTGCTTCAGTCTGCTGTTTGGTATTGGAATGATAAATCCCCTCCTCCACATTTGGGCACCCCACTAATCTCTCTGATCTGCAAAGTAATGGGAATTTTAAGGGTCTCCCAGTGTGAAGTTAGACTCACCTGCATTTCCATAAAAAAAACAAATTATGAAGTAAAAGTGCAGTCATCACATTATCAGAACTCAAGTATGTATCAATGGCAGTTCTACTGTGGGATTGCCGTAATATGACATGACTGTTGCCTCTAAAAGGATGTGCAGTAGAAGTCTGATACTGACGAGTATCCCTTGCCAGCTTTTTGATTGCCCTGTTAGTGATCTTGAAGCAAAGCTGGTTAATTCTATGAGCCCCCAATGCTCATCTCTATGCATATCAGAGAAAGGGCCTCTTTAATCTGATTGTTAAGCATTTTAACTTCATTCTGAAGAACAATGATTAATTCTTATTGTGTTTCCAAAGTATAGCCAAACAATCCACTTAATTCTGTACTGACAAGCTCAGAAAAAGGGTGAAACATGGCATACCTAAAGCTACTGGGGTTTGGCTTTATTGGCCTGAATTCATCAGTAAAGATTTAAAAAGTGAAAAATCATTGGCATTCAGAAGTCATGTAATTCAAACACTAGTATTTGGAAATTCAATAAAAAAATATCTGGAGAAAAAGTGCACAAAGACATCTGGAACACAAAATGTCTATACTAGGAGATGGACTGCAAAAAATGCAAACGTAAATGGACTGACAGTCCACATAGTCCATAAGCAGTAGAAAAGAAAGTTAAATTTGATGCAGGGAAGAATGAGAATAAACAACCTGTACAGTAAACACAGAAACATTTGGAAAAGGTGGAGAAAAAATATAACAAAGAAGTTTTATCAAGGGGGACAGCCATCACAAACCCTGCCACTATACCAAGCATCAGGGGAAATATCTCTTTAGCCAACGGGAAGTAGCCCTGGCAAAAGCCAATGAAAAGGAGATGAATTGTGAAGCAACAGTGAAAAAGTGGGATATAAAAAAGCCACTTTAAAATGGTATACAAGGATGGAGAAAGGAGAAACATCCGACTTTGTTGTTAGCTGTGTTTCCATCATTTTGTAACAGTTGGAATACTGCTCAAAGTTGCTTTAATCCACCACATCCGAAAATGAGTACAAACTGATGGAGAGATCACAGAAGGTCAGCACTACTGTTAGCAAATAATATACAATTAATACTTGTATAGTTAGAAGGTTAACTACATTTTTAGCCTGGAATGACATATAGACAGCAGTGAAATCGGTAATCACTGACCTGCTTTGTAATCATGCTGCTTATTACAGGTGTTCATTTGGCATTTGTTTTTGTTGTGTTTTGTTTTATTTAAACACACATTCAACCTAAAAAAAAAAAAAAAAAAACAGGAATCATGACAGAAAGAAAACACTGAGTTTGTTCAGTCACATTTTATGCATTCCATTTTCATTTCTATCAGCTCTAGAGCAAATAGCACATTAATATGTAATTCAGTCACTATAAATATGGTTTTATTGTTAAATATCCATATGACATTTCAAATTGTTCATCAGTTGCTTAGTTTATATGTTCTACACTGCATCTGTATGTTTTGGTTGAGGAATGATTTCTCTTGTATCCATGATAATTATCTTCTTCTCCAAAAGACCATCAGAAATGTTTATACAAGTGTAGGCAGTAAAACCTGAAAATATAGCAAAATAACATAATAAACAAAAAGGGAAATGGCCTACTGATATAAGCAGTATATATAGCAGATATAACAGCAAAAGCACTGCTTAGTGAGTGTAAAATAATGGTTTGCTCATTCTCATTTTCACTGACAGGCATGCATACACTCACAACTACAATGAAGTCTCTGTGTATGGGATGAAAGTGCTTATGATTTTGTGTTTTTACAATAATTAAAACAGACGTTTAACTCCGGTTTTCTTGCCAGGTTGTGGTTTCTTGTTTGTTGTAGTTTTGGTCTGGTTTGCTGTGCACCATTTAGTTCATGTTCTCAGTATGCATACACTCATACACAGATACACAAACACACACACACACACACACACACACACACACACACACACACACACACACACACACACACACACACCATTTAGTTCGCATTCTCAGTATGCATACACTCACACACAGATGCACACACACACACACACACACACACACACACACACACACACACACACACACACACACTTTTTTTGTTGTTATTGTCTTCTAAACATTGCTTAGTGAGCGTAAAATAATGGTGGCTATTTCATTTTCTCAGTCCAAGCTCTATGGCAGCTTGATATGCTGCCATGAAGTGGCAGACTGGTATTACTGTGGGCATTACTTGTACATTAATACCTTGCTGGAGGAAGTTCATTCTTCAATCAGGGTACTGATGTACAGTAAGCCCATTACTTGTACATTAATACCCTGCCAGAGAATGCTCATTCTCCAATCAGGGTACTGATGGACAGTTTGCCCATTGTCTAATACATGTAAATGCACAAGGGACCAAGAAACTTAATTTTCTAAGTGGAGGTGTGACAACTGCTTTGAATTTTGGGCCTTTTCTGGTGTTACATGTAGGTACCAATGCTATGAAAAATGATTTATGTCCCCTGCAATCATGCTGCTTTTTACAGCCTTTGTCTTATTAGGTTCATATGCTTATAGGCAATTACTAGGCTTACAACCCTAAAGGGCCTTCTTAAGCCTACGCATGCCTCCCAAGTATATGTGACATGTTTTAATGCCAGTTATTTTATTTGGGGTATCGCTTGGGTCTGAGTAGAGAAGCATTTCCAAGCTTCCTCTTTCTAATAGTGACTTGGTGGCAGACACTGGGTAAAATTACTTCATTGTCCTAACAAGAATTTGTTTTTTTCTTAAACATTCATAATAATGTACACTATTGAGTTTGTTACTTCAAAGTTTCTGCATTCTATTCTACCATTTCCATTACTCTTAGGGTACACAGTGCATTCGTTTATACACGAGTCAGTATAAATACTGCTTTACTCTTTGTTGATGCATTCTACGGGTTCATAGGTTCATAGATAAGTACTATGGGTTCATAGGTTCATAGATAAGTACTACTGGTTCATAGGTTCATAGATAAGTACTATGGGTTCATAGATAAGTACTATGGGTTCATAGATCCATAGATAAGTACTAGGCAATCAGCCTGCAGACCATTTCAAGCCTAGCCAAAGCAGACAAAAAAAAAAATCAGATTTCCCTCTAGCCTGAAGGAGAGCAAGATAAGATAGATTGGGAGAGAATTTGAGGCTGCTTATCCAATTGTTTAGGTTTACCTTGAAGGTGGAAGGGTGCTACTCTTTTCGACATGTAGCGGAAATCTGATCCAGTGTAAAGGATATGTCGGTATATGTTAGTATATGAATCTAACATGCCAATGTGTCTCATTCAGCTGCTGATAAAAGTTTAGTTCCTTTAAGTGAATTTTGATGCATCATTAGTTCTACAAAATCCTGCTGTGATAGCTTAGTGGTTAACTACTGTGACTATAGTGTACAGGGTCCTGGGCTCAAGATCTGCAAAGGCTGTTTATTCAGGGGCACAGGAAAATAGTTTTCTTGGGTGGCGAAAACCAGGGTACCTTTTTGGCTAGGCTTGTATAGGCCCTAGGACCGATAGCCTACTATGTACCTATGAACCTATGAAAAGAAAAGGAGATCAAATAGAGATGGATATTTCAAGGCACAAAAAGCTAAACATAGATCTCCATGGAGGGCTCTATAAAAGACTGAGCTTCAATAACTGGTCTGATAAGATATGAATAAATGAGAACTAAGACTTCTTTGCATCAAGTAGAGATGCCTTTGTAAATTAGATATATAAAAGGCTTTCAAAAGTACTGTGGAGACATGAAAGTCAAATGATAATGCATTATCAACAAGAATATCTAGCTACCTTACAACAGTGTGAAACTCTTTTGTTTACCAAACTGAACTATGCTACATTTTTTTCTTTTACATTTAACTTAAGACCATTGTCCTTGCACCAATTGTTAACATGGTATAAACTGTGCTGGAACAATTGTGAGTCAGTTGAAGATCGAATAACAACACCCAATTTACAGTTTTCTGCAAACTTAGTTAACCATGGGATAGAAGTGCTGGCCTGAAGGTCTGACAAATTGTTAGAAAAATATGTATTTGAACATGTATAAAGTGTTAGTTTAAAAGCAAATAGTATATAATGCATTTTATTCTATTTACAATATGGCAGTAAGAATGATTTTACATGTAATTGCTTGAAGCTTTGGAGCTGCAGTGTATTTGAACTCTGACCCTGGCAGTAGCCAGCTCAGCAAGCTTATGTTTTTCACTAATGATTATCTGCTGGGTCAGGAAATTAAATGTATACAGCATTGAAAATTCTTCTTCCTTCCTCTGAGATAATTGGCCTTGTGAATATTATCAAAGATAAGACACAGCTGCTAAAGTAAAGTTGCAAGAAGAACAAAGAAGTATATTACAAGACTGAACCGACTATTGTATTCGAGCAGGCCTGAAACCTTGAAGGAGTAACATTTACAGAAAGACATTATAACGAACCAGGTGCTTTGCAAGGCTGTATTATTCCCATGGGAAAACTTTTAAAATGTATAACATCAGCTTTTTCTTATGAATAGAATATTATAGACCATAGTGATGTAGGTGCCCTGTGACTAACCACGTCAGTAAGGTGGGCACAGCTTGAATGAAAGACTATATAAAATTGTGTATTTCCTGCATCATGTCAGACAAAACTCTGTACTTGTATGGTTTTTTGCCTCCTGGTGTACACTAGTAAACTTTTGCATCTGAGCCTCCTGTGTTGTTATCATTGCTTTTATTTAACAGTTTTGTCCTCCTTGAACCGGAATTCCCTTGGTAAGCTGTAGATCAGAGTGTATCGGTGGTCGAATACTATGCAGGAGAAGTTACCGAAACGGTTCTTCTTGAAACACAAAGACCTCTGACTGAATTGTCGTTTTGAGAGGCTGGCTACTTTCTGATCTGCGGCCGAAGAGCGGTCTCGAACTGGTCGACCCAGGAGGCTCAGGTAGGAAGATATTTGCCTTTTTTCTGTTTTAGATCAGGGACTAGGTTACAGTAAATGTCATTGTCAGAGATTTATTATACAGATCAGGGACAAAAGGAAATTACTGTATATTTTGTCAGAGATCAGGGAAACAGAATAAAGTAGGCAGTTATTCTAGATAAACTGTGTAAAGAACTGAAATACCACGTGGTGAAAAGGGTTACGTAACATTTTCTTTTAGAATGGGAAATCAGTGCACTAAAAAATCGCGAGATCCGCCCCTAACTGACGACGCAAAATATATGCAATTACAACGGGCTGATAATGTAAGGTATTATACAAAATGGGTTAATAAATACGGATCTGACGGTAAATTAAATAAGATTTCATTAGTTAAACTTTTAAAACAGCTTAAATCTGACGCAGAAGGTCAGGCAAAAAAAAAAACAACAGCGATTAGGCATTCCTCAGGCACATAGGTGGATTGAGGAAGTAAACCGAAGGGAACAGAAAACTAAAAATGCAAAAACATTATTTTTAGACAAAGAGGATAATAATACAGTAATAGCGACGGCCCCTCCCCCTCCGCCCCCTCCAATGCCTTTTCAGGATATGAAGCAGGAGGACAAGCTGGTCCACCTCCACGTTATCCTGAAGTTACAAGAGCACTAAAACCATTTGTTAGAGATCCTATTGAAACTAGGTCCCGGACACGTAAAACACTTGGGAACACAGACTTATATCAAATAGGGAGAAACACACTAGAAGAGAGTGAGGAAGAAATCTGTCCACTAATCGAGGTACCAAATCCTCAGGCAGGACAGGAAGGGCAGGACCCAACTCTTCTAGTATATAGACCATGGACACCGGAAGATATTCGGAAAGCTACAGAGGGAATCCCTCATCCAAAAGTTAATTACACAAAGTTTTTACAAGATTTACAAGGTATGAGACTAAGTTACCACTTGAATGGGGAAGAAGTAGAAAAGGTACTTAGACAGATTGTGAGTACAGACTGGCACATGATTTGTGGCACCTGGAATCCTCGTAATGCAGAGCTTAAACCACTCCCACATAGTGACGCAGAATTAGACAACAGAGTGAAAGGTCTTACAGACCAAATTTCTGAAAAATGGAAACCTAGAGCAGATTGGACTTGCATTAATCAATGCATACAACAGGAGAATGAAACTGTAGATGGGTACTATGGTAGATTATTGGAATGTTTCAATAACCATAGTGGTATGGCTATTCCTGAAAATCAGACACATGATACCCCATATGAACAGCAACTGAAAAATGTGTTTTTGAAAGGTTGCATTGCACCTATCAGTAGCTTTATTACAAAGCATATGATAGATCATCGAACAAGCAGGCTACAAGCCTTACTTGAATATGCTAGACATGCTGAAAGACACTTTAATAGTAAAAAGAAAAAGAAGACACAGGTCTTCACAGCTGAAGACGGAGCTGAGGTCTTTGTAGTACAGTCAGGTAAAAAGGGTAAGAAAAATACCCAGGGAAATAGACAATCTGACAAAAGGTCAGAAGATTTTGAAGAGAGAAAAAAGAAAGGTGAGTGCTTTAAGTGCGGTAAGAAAGGACATTTAGCAAGGGATTGCAGGCTAAATAAAAAGGTGACTACAGAAAATAAAGGTGATGAGGACTGACTATATGATAGTGATGAAAATCAGAAATCATCAGGGAAGGAAAACAAACAAAGGGCAAATGTAAATGTAGTGGAAGGAACAGAGGAAGTGCAAGCAGATGTAGAGGATGAAGAAAGTGAAATTTTAGATTTGGCATTACTGAGCTTGGAGCTCTATTTGGCAGACACAAAACCGGAAGTTACACTTCTGGTAGAAGGAAGGGAAGTGAAATTCTTGTGTGACTCAGGAGCATCACGAACTTTGATACACCCTTCAAAGTTACCAGAATATTCTGAATCACCTGACTATATATTAGTGAAAGCAGCAAATGGACAGCTATATAGGGAGCCACTTTCCCATGATATAGTAATAACTGACCCTGTTTCAGGCATGACTCAGAAAAGTAAAATTGTAGTTTCTGCAAAATGTCCAGTAAACTTACTGGGAAGAGATCTTATGCAGATATTTGGCATAGCGGTAGTTCCCACTATGCAGGGTATGGAAGCACAAAGACAAATGGATACTTTTGTGGTGCGACCGGAGGGTGAAACCTTTTACTGGTACAGCCAGGACCTAGTTACTACTGGTCCAGGGGCAGTAACCGGAGAACTGATGAATGTAGCCATCAGTAAGGCCCCCTCCCTTGACACTGACCAACAGCATTTGTTACATTGTACTCTATACTACTGTAGCATGCCAGGACCTGATAAAGAATATGAGCAAGAGTTGTTCAAAAATCCTGCTAACAGATTAGTATTACGAACCTTGTATTGGGATAATGAGGGAAACAGTGTGGTAAGCTGTTCATTACCTCAGGAATTCATGACACTGTACAAATCTAATAGACTACCACATGTCAGCTTGACAAAGAATAAGGATGTGAGATGGGCAGACTTAGGAGAAAAAGTAACAAGATGGGAAAAACAAACTGATTTAGAATTATCAGAACAGGGAATACAAAAACAAAAATTGAATTGGCTAACACAGACACATCCAGCTGTACACTTACAAACTAGTGAAGACAGCTGATTAGCATTCTTATTAGAAGAAGAAGAAGAAAAAGCCTTGTGTGACATACCAGATATTCTTTGGTCAACAGGTAAATCAGATGTAGGACTTATTCAAACAGCAGGACCAGTAACTATTACACCAAAATCAGCATTTAGACCACAAAAAAGACAATACCCCTTGAGGAAAGATGCAGAGCAAGGAATCAAGCCTATAATAGCAGCATTACTCAAGGAAGGAGTACTGGTAGAATCTCTTGATTCACCATGTAACACCCCTCTATTTCCTGTTAAAAAAGCAAATGGGGAATGGCGGATGGTACAGGATTTACAAGCTGTAAACAATGCAATAATACCTAGAGCACCTACGGTGCCAGACCCACACACCTTGTTGAATGATTTGAAGCCACAACAAAAATATTTCACTGTGGTAGATATAAGCAATGCTTTCTTTTCAATACCTATACATCCTGATAGCCAGTATTGGTTTGCATTTACATTTCAGGGTAAAAGATATACCTATACTCGGCTACCGCAGGGATATTGTGAAAGTCCAACGATATTTGCGCAAGAAATGGCAAGCAACCTGGCAGGGTTTACTCCACCAGGAGGTAGTCAGATTCTACTTTATGTAGATGACATCTTGCTAGCAGCCCCTACCCAGCATCAATGCAGGGAGGATACGATAGCATTATTGAAATTTTTAGCAGCACAAGGACACAAAGTAAACAAAAGTAAATTACAACTTTGGAGAAAACAGGTTAGATACCTAGGATATGTAATATCCAATGAAGGTAGAATATTAGACGAAGACAGAAAAACAGTGATTTTACAGGCACCCAAACCAGCAACCAAGAAGGAAATGATGTCCTTCTTGGGAACGACTAATTTTGTCGAAGCTGGATATCAAACTATGCTTTAGAATCTGCTCCACTGGCTGATTTAATATATAAAACACCAATGGCAGCACAAGATGTATTACACTGGACACCTGAAGCAGAAACAGCTTTCTGCAGACTAAAACAATTGATAGCTTCATCATTAGTTTTAGGACTTCCAAATTACCACAAAAGATTTTTTCAGACCGTAGATTGTAAACAGGGATACATGACGTCAGTTTTGACGCAACAGCATGGGGATAAGCAATGCCCCATAGCTTACTATTCATCACAATTAGATCCAGTGGCACGATCATTGCCTCACTGTGTGCAAGCAGTAGTCGCAGCTGCAATGGCAGTACAGGCTTCGGCCTCAGTGGTGTTGTTCCACCCTCTCACATTGAGAGTGCCTCATGCAGTCGCGATAATTTTACTGCAAGAGAAAATAGCATATCTATCTCCTGCTAGACATCTTTCATGTATGACCATACTGCTGAGCCAACCTCATATGGTAATTGAACGTTGTACAACATTAAATCCATCAGCGTTACTTCCAACTCCTGTGGATGGCATACCGCACAGTTGCCTGCAGGAAATTGAGCAAAAAACTTTGCCCAGACAAGACCTCACTGATATGCCCTTGGATGATGCCGAGGTGACATTTTATGTGGACGGTTCATGCAGAAAGGTTCCTACAGGGAAAAATCTAGTAGGGTATGCAGTAGTCACAGATACAGAGATTTTAGAAGCCCAACCCTTACAGCATAACCTGTCTGCTCAAGCAGCAGAACTGATAGCCTTAACACGGGCTTGTACTCTAGCGAAAGATAAATGTGTGAACATATATACTGACAGTCAGTATGCTTTCTCTACAGTGCATGTTTTTGCACAGCAATGGAAAAATAGGGGAATGATAACATCTACTGGCAAACCAATTAATCATGCGCAACTTATTTTGAACTTGTTAGATTCCATTCAGTTACCTACTAAAGTAGCTATTTGTAAATGTTTAGCTCATACAAAACAACAGGATGCAATTTCAAAAGGAAATGCAAAAGCTGATGCAGCTGCGAAGCAAGCAGCCTCAGACTCAGAAACTTTACTTTTAACCAAGGAATTACAACCCTCTGAGATTTTAGATTTAGAAATGTTAAAAACGATGTAGACATTAACTACAAAAGCTGAGAAACAAAAATGGGAGAAACGAGATGCAATCCTCGAAAATGGACTGTATATCTCCAAAGAGAAAAAAACAATATTGCCATCTAATTTATTTAGATATGCAGCTTTGTTGAGCCATGGGCAGTGCCATGTCTCAACAGGGGGGATGGTACAGTTAGTAAATCGAATATTCCAAACATATGGATTCACAAACTTTACACAAAAATGTTGTGCAGCATGTCATATCTGTAACAAACATCATGCACAAGGAGCATTCAAACCCAAGCAAGGGAGTTTTCCTATACCACCATATCCGTTCCATACTATCTGTATGGATTTCATAGAACTGAACACATGTGAAGGGAAAAAATACTGTTTAGTAATTATAGACATGTTTTCCAAATGGGTAGAAGCTTTTCCAACTAAAAATCTGGATGCAGCAACAGTGGCAAAGGCCCTAATAAAAGAAATAATTCCTAGATTTGGCATACCGGAAAGAATCTATAGTGACAATGGGACACATTTTGTTAATCAAACGATTCACCAACTTGGGATATTCTTTGGGATCTCCTTGAAGAATCATTGTGCTTACCACCCACAGTCTGCAGGACTGGTGGAAAGGTACAATGGAATTTTAAAAAGCAAGTTGAGGAAGTTAATAAATGAAACACAGAAGAATTGGATTTGCTGTTTGCCTTTGGCACTGCTGAGCATGAGAACAGTTCCAAATATAAAGGATTTGACCCCCCTTTGAAGTGATATTTGGAAGGGCATATTATGTGCCACAGTGGAAAGCTCTCATGCCTGCAGAACTAGAGGCTGACAGCTCATTAGCTAGCTATATGAAGAAACTGTTAACAAATAAAACTGTTTTGCAGTTGAACTCTTTTTCAGATAAAAGACAGACCAGACTGTTGGAAGCAGTGCTGACCCCAGGCTCCTGGGTGTGGTTGAAGGTCATGAAGAGGAAGAATTGGGCGAGTCCAAAGTGGGAAGGACCGTACCAGGTACTGTTGGCGATGCCTACTGCAGTCAAAGTTGCTGAGAGGTCGTCCTGGGTCCACCTGATGCACTGTAAACCGGTAAAGAATTTTCAGCTTGATAAACATTTTGTGACTGACACACAACAAAGGCAGGATGGCCAAGAGCGAAATGAGTAAAAATACAGATCAACCCCGAAGATATTGTTTAATCATCTTGCTAACTATGCATTTATTGACTATGATTGTGATGACTTTCCTTTTGTTGTGGTTCTTCCTACATATAACCACACAAGTGAAAGTGGAGAAACCTGATGAACTGTCTATAGACTGGCATCCAAACTTTAACACATACCTAGCTATGAAGCGTGTATATGTACAGACTATGAACCTTTCAAATGTCTGGGTTGGTACTGCCATACCAACAGCATATGGAGGACTGTTGATGTCCGCTGTCCCCTTGGGGATAAATGAGACTTGGGAAAATTTACTTTTTGATACAGGTTCTGTAAGATCACAGGACAAAATTGCATTGTATTTGCCTATTACACAGAGGGGAATTGTATGTTTCTATAAGAATGATACACTCCAAGTGGGTTGGAGTAACTGTAACATAACTATATCTTATAAATGCTATATTGAAGCTAAAGATAAAGGCACTGTTTGTAACACAAATTATGATTCATATTTGAGCTTAATGAAAACAACATTAAGTGATGTGCAGAGAAATCCTGTCTTGCATAAACAATTGTCTGTTATAGACAAGAAAATGTTTCATTCAGAATTAACCTGCATCAGTACTAAAGTAGAAAACTGTTATTTTGTTTGTGGGAGAAAAGCATACAAATGGCTACCTGAGAATTGGTCCGGCAGTAGTTTTTTGGGTTATCTGGTTCCGGCTATAAGGCATACTGCAGAATTACCTCTAGGTAAGATATGAAATGTAAGAGATGTAGCCCGAAAACCTGAAGATCCAATCAGAAAACCTGTAAATCCAATGGGAAAAATCGAAGCTGGTTGGAAGAACCATCATTCCGTGAAAGATAAAGAAAAATTGACTCATATGGACTTGAGTGACAGTGTTATATCCTGGGCTGGAATATTTCCAGCATATGGAGCAGTCAAATCGATCTGGGAGTTGAGAAAACTGTCGAAGCTTCTCAAAGTAATGAGTAACGCAACTTTTTCTGCTCTCGAACTAGTGACTGATGAACTGAATGCAATGAGAACTGTTGTGCTACAAAATCGAATGGCGCTTGACTTCACCCTAGCGGCGAGAGGTGGTACATGCACGCTTATCAAAGAAGAATGCTGTGTGTTCATACCAGACAATCGACACTAGATTAATGACCACCTAGAGGTAATACAGCAGGTATCAGCCATGACTGAACCAGGCCCAAACCCACTGACGAACTTTTTCCAGAGTCTGTTTGGTGGGTGGGGTTCTATCCTAATGAATATTTTGATTGCTATTTGTGTTGGTCTGCTCCTATTAGGAGCATGTGTCTGTTGTGGGATCCCCTGTATGAAAAGATTAGTCAAAGATTTTGTTGATATATCTGTAACTGAAACTTTGTACCAAGACATTGAATTGGAACTATTGATTCCAGATGAAACTTTTTCGAAATATAAACTAAATGACTTGCCTAGTTGAAAGTCCTTAAAGGAGAAGGCTAGGGGACAATATAACATTGTTTATGTTTCTGAATAGAATACAAAGTATTAAAAGGGAGGAAAATGTTAGAAAAATATGTATTTGAACATGTATAAAGTGTTAGTTTAAAAGCAAATAGTATATAATGCATTTTATTCTATTTACAATATGGCAATAAGAATGATTTTACATGTAATTGCTTGAAGCTTTGGAGCTGCAGTGTATTTGAACTCTGACCCTGGCAGTAGCCAGCTCAGCAAGCTTATGTTTTTCACTAATGATTATCTGCTGGGTCAGGAAATTAAATGCATAAAGCATTGAAAATTCTTCTTCCTTCCTCTGAGATAATTGGCCTTGTGAATATTATCAAAGATAAGACACAGCTGCTAAAGTAAAGTTGCAAGAAGAACAAAGAAGTATATTACAAGACTGAACCGACTATTGTATTCGAGCAGGCCTGAAACCTTGAAGGAGTAACATTTACAGAAAGACATTATAACGAACCAGGTGCTTTGCAAGGCTGTATTATTCCCATGGGAAAACTTTTAAAATATATAACATCAGCTTTTTCTTATGAATAGAATATTGTAGACCATAGTGATGTAGGTGCCCTGTGACTAACCACGTCAGTAAGGTGGGCACAGCTTGAATGTAAGACTATATAAAATTGTGTATTTCCTGCATCATGTCAGACAAAACTCTGTACTTGTATGTTTTTTTGCCTCCTGGTGTACACTAGTAAACTTTTGCATCTGAGCCTCCTGTGTTGTTATCATTGTTTTTATTTAACACAAATACATGTAAAACAGGAGAGGGCCTACCTCTGGTAATGATTTTGATTTCAGAAGTGGCACCTGCTACTTTAACCAAATAGGTTCTGTCAGACAATTGGTTAGCTATCCATAGCACAATATAAGGGTTTACATTTATATGTGCAATTCTGTCAATAATGCTTGCATGGGGAATAGTGTCAAATGCTTTGGCCGGGTCTAGCTTTTATTGATTTATTGACATTTGGTGACTGGGAAATTCTGATTGGGTTAGGAACCCATTTTCACCAGAGTCCCAGGTAGAAAAACTCTATCAAAAACAATTACAGACAGTAAAGATTATACAATTAAAGCTAAACATTACATATGTTTCTAGGGCAGATAAAGTCATATACAGATTTTCAGAGATAACTAAATATACAAACTTCCTAGGCTTAATAGAAATTATCACACAAATGAATTATAATTTATGGTAGTTTATGGCTGATTCAAATAGCAGATCAGTGAGATTTGTAGACATTATTAGTAAAGCAGACAGAGTGTCAAATACAGGAATTAGGTTTTGTGATTATAAAGGATACACCTTGGTAAAAGTGAGACAGAAGCAAGAGAAAGAATTGTGTAGGTTAGTAATAAAAGTAAGGGAAAATGGAATAGATGAGAAATGATAGGGAGGTTAATGTGGGAATCTAATCTGTGATGTATAAGAGAAAAGGTGCGGAGGTTAAAGTGATGGATATTCAGAAAGCTATAGGAGACAGTCTAGTGAGAGTGAGAGTTTAATCAAGATTAAGGAGGTAAATGTGAATAAGATAGGAGAATGAACTGGCAGTACTGTAGTTCAAGAAGCTGGAAGGAGGGATTAGAAAAAATAAAATATAAATTAATGTCATGTGCACTCCATGACCACTATCCACTGCTTCAGTTACTTTTCAAAGAAATTAATGAGGTTAAAGAGCAGTTCCTTTCTTTGATAAAGCCTATTTGATGACGGTCCAGGGAAGAATGAGTTTCCTTATCCTGATTAATAAAGTCTGACACAATGTTCTCCACAGGGTTTCATATGATGCTAGTGAGACTAAGGGGTTTATAGTTACCAGGTTCTGTAGTTAGGCCGCCCTCGTGTAATGGTATAACAATAGCTGTTTTCCAGGCTTCAGGAATGTAACCAGTGGTGAGGCTTAAATTAAAGAGTTTGCATACTTAAGAATCTATTTGTTGTATGAAAGTTTTATTAAAAACTGTTTCACAGATATTTCTGTGGTGCAGGCTGACATGTTGCATTATACTAATTTTCCAAAATGGGTATTATTATGACTTGCCTTCTGAGATAAGAATACAGTGCACATTGGAAACATATCTTTGTTCTGTTTTTATTAAATTTAAAGTAAAAACCATATCTATTTTTCCAAAGAAAAATTTTTCTCATTGCAAACATAGCATGACCAAACCTTCCTGATTAGTGAGGAAAGGCAACTCAGTGTAGTCAAACGCAGGACTGCTGTGATCTGAATTCCATGAGATTAGAATGGCAATTCTTCTTCTTCTGGATTTTCCCAGTTAGGGGTCGCCAAAGTGGATCACCTGTCCGCTCATGATTGGCAGTGCAGTTTTATGGTGCTGAGTTGCCAGCCTGGTGCCCAACCTTCTACGGAAGGCACACACACTCATGCACTCACACCTAGGGCCAATTTAGAGTATCCAATCCACCTATAGCATGTCTTTGAGATGTGGGAGGAAAGAAGCACCTGGAGGAAACCCACGTAACCACAGGGAGGACATGCAAACTCCACACAGAAGGCACCCCAGCTGAGGATCGAACCAGAGAACCACAAGTCCTTGAAATATTCATAAGAAAATTCAAAGAGGTATTGTCATATCACATTTCACATACAAATGCCACAATTATTGTCTTACAGCAAATTCGTTAAAACAGTTTGGCATATTGCATTTTACTAATTTCCATTTTGAGATACATATATCATTTCTTGTCAGGGAAGGCAATGCAACAAATACATACCTGTTATCAATGAGCTGTCATTAAATTGGAAGTAAAAGCAATATAGTTTTCAAGAAATGGCAGCTTATTTTATAAGTGGATGCATGTCATGGCTGCAACTGCCATTACTGAGAGTGGAATGTCCTATGATCAAATCCAGCTTTTATCTTTACTAGACCTCGTAATGGCAGAATGTTACGACAAGTTAAACTTGTACCTGATTGTCTAACACTAATTCTTTGAAAGCATTATCAAGAACCCTCAAAAAGGACTGAGATATTGCTTTATATCCACAGTCATTTCACGATCACAATTTGGAATACTGCATTATATGCAGGTTCCATTGCGGATACACATATGCCCAGTGCTCATGATGAGGATTGCAACATGTATGCATAACCTACTTGAATGACCATTGATAATTCAGAGAGATACTGATAAAAAGACTTAGAGGGAAACAAAGATACTGTCTGTTATAAAATATTCACTGTCATTTCAGATTGGCAGGCTGGCATGTTGCATGTTACTCAGAATCTACAAGGCAAGGTATATGACTTTTGTTCAGTGTAGCAACATCTTTACCCAAAATATATAATTATATCAGAAGTAAAATCATATATTTCTGGAGAAAGGTAAACTTATTTGGTCTTTTAAAATATGCCATGATAGTGGGAACCTTGTTTCACCAAATAAGCAAATAGCTGCCCTGGAATAAATGACAGTAGAGCTATGTTTTACAGTTCAGGGTGTAGTGATAACTGAAAGTGTTTTCAAAAATCTCTCATAGAGAGTTTCAGATATCTCCTTTTAGGATATATGGCAGAGTCATTTCACAGCAGCCATTGTTCATCCTTCATTACACACAATTTCTATAGTTGCTGCCACATGTCATAAGCAACTCCTTAGGGGAAGTGTGGTATGGCAGATTTATAACTGAGCAGGACTAAAATTGTTAAGAGTAGAATGTAACTCTTGTGTATAGTATAAGTAATTATCTGAAACTTTTATTAAGGGCTTTGACAGGGTGGTTGACATATGCCCCGGGATTCACGAATATATTTCTTCCATGTAGGAGCAGTGTAGCCACTGCTGCATGGAATATGGCCACCAAGAGATCCAGGAACATGCTGTTTTGACATGCACAAGTGTGCTGACACTGTTCCTGCATGGAAACCCATGCAGGGTGCTTATTACCTCATTTCTTAATGAAAACCATGCAAAGGAGGTGAAATAATGATCCAGGAAGCAGGCAGGTAATCATGCAGGAACAGTGTAAGGTGCAGAAATGCATTTGGCTACTAGCCAAATACATTTCTACAAAAATGAAAATGGCGCCATGACAGTTCCAATAAAAGCATGTACCCTAATTTGCAGGCATATGCATCCAGGGTACTCCACCAATTCCAGGATGCCATGCTACCACATGCCGGTGAACACATTTACTTCCCCAACCCCCATGAGAAGATGACCTGCAATATGTATCTCTTCCACCGTGTACCAGAATATCCGGATGTACTGGGTGCCATAGACTGCATGCAGATCCACATCAAAGCACCACCCGGTGAACAGGGTAGGGTCTACATAAATTGCAAGGACTTCCCCTCCATCAGCTGCCAGGTCATGTGCAATGCCCAGGGCATTATCTTGAATGTGTGTGCTGGCAGCCCTGGAAGCTATCACGACTCTCAGATCTGGCATTTGTCACAGCTGTACTAGGCATTTGCCAGCGGGTGCATCTCATATGGCCATCTGGTGGGGGATTCTGGCTATGCACTGGAACCATGGATGATGACATCCATCAGAAATGCACACACACCCACACAAGAATGCCATAATGAGGCACACACACAAACCAGGATCATTATAGAGCGTGTGTTTGGGATGCTCAAGTGACAGTTCTGCTGCCTTGACATATCTGGTGGAGCCTTGCAGTACTCTCCAGTCACATGTGCACAGATGTTCATAGTATGTGCCATGCTACACAATATGATCTTGCAAAAACACCTGCAGCAGGAACAGCACGGGGAAGGGCCACACAGCCCACCACCATTTCCAAGGTCCCCACAGGCACAGAGGGACTCACAGGAGGAGGCCCCTGAGCCTGCTCCCATAGACATACAGAAGTGTGCCCAGTATGCTCATGCCTTGGCAAAGAGGCAATGCATAGCACACACAGACACTGTAGGGACCCCAGGGACTGACACCTCTCTCTGTCTTGCACACAGTAAAATGGATGACACTCACATCACATTACTTGTAACTTACCGTGTATAGGCAGTGCACTGTGTGCATCCACCATAGGTGACCCTCAAGCACCGTCCTCACAACTGCTGCAAGCACAAGGTAAGTCAGTCTTCTTAACAATAAATGAATGGAATAGTATGTTTTGCTAGCCTATCTATTGTAATGCTGCATGCATTCAAGGGAATGGGGTGGCCTACTGGGATAGCAGCACACAACTGACAGCTATGTGGGATACCAGGAAATGTCTGGCCAAAACTGGCCTCCACACACTATGCAGTAGTACCCAAGGTGGCAAATCCCACTGCAGTATATGTGTGGGGACAACTAACTGAGGGGTCATAGGTCACATGCATGGATGTCAGGGTGGGGGTCCCATAACCAACCCTTACACCCACACAGCAAGTCAGCTATAGAAAACCACAGAGAAATGTGGTCTGGTACATGCACACAGATGGTGGCAATGTTGAATTAACCCCCTACAAACTCACAAAGTGATAGCACAGCAGGACCCACAGTTGCAGTAAGGCTATGAAGGGTATGACATCTGAAACTCAAATGTATTCCTGTACAATCTGACCTGTTCTCTTTACTGATATGCCTCCAGTTCCTCAAAACAGGGCACAGTAGTATAGGAAACAGAACCAAAATGTAAAGCAAATATCAGCACAGTCTGTGCAAATGTGTACAGTTGATAGGTGCCCCCCATATACCCATACAAATGCAGTAACATATATATTTGGATGGAAATAACAGCACAACACACATTGGCAGGGCTGTACCAATGCACATGAAAACATGTTGCCTGTCCACAATATGTAGGGGTCAGTGTGTATGTGTGGTTAATACTGTCTGGATCTGGCCAGCATATTCTCCTGGCAGTCGTCTTGTACTGCCCTAGGTACAGTGCTGCCTTTGAGAGGGCCATGTGCATATAACTGCAGTGCCAACTGTTATGCATGTCAGTGATACCCACTGCTCTGCCACTGACATACATGGAAGTCACAGTGCTATGTGGAATATACTACACATATTACTGACATCTTGAAGGATGTGCAGCCAAAGGGGCCAAGGCTTTTGTGAATATATGTGTTTTGTGATACTGTTACCAGTGGTCATTCTCAATAATCATTTTTCTTATGTTTGCTTTTAGAAACAATGGACATGCCTGCACAGTTGAATGCACTCTGTACCCACACCCATAACTGCAAACCTCTGACAGCAAGATATCTAGACAAGGGCAGGAATAAAAGTGGAACAAAGGCACAATGATAGGCATATGTTGTAAATATCACCCTTACATACTGAGAAAGTTGGTAGGGTGAGAGGTTTGCAGTAGCAAGAGTGGTCTGAAGGCTATGTATTCTGAAACAGTAATGTCTGTATTATTTTGTAACATCACACTTCAATCATATGTAACTAACTTGCCATAAAAACACAAGTTTAAGTAGAAAGGGTGAAACCTGCAGCAAAACACCTGGACAACCTGCAAAAAATGTACAGGTCAGAGGTATGCACACACAAGGATATGACATCTCAGGTTAGAAATATACCACACAAGCAGGAGATCCCGAGCCAGTATATCACCAGGTTGCTGGACTGTTTTTACAGCCAGTGTGTCATTACTACATTGGCTGTAGCCACACCTCACAAATGGCCTTGTTGGGCAAGAATTTACATAGCTCTCCTCATAATACTGATCTATGCATCATACAACTAGTATTCCTCTGGTAAAGCACTGTGATGATCTGAAGATGTCTAGCACTATGTAATGACACAATGCATTGCAGTTTCCGACTATAGATATGTCAGAAAATGTCTACTAAACAACACAAGTACCCAGAGGAAAGTCCTGGACTGGAGTACACCCTATCTCTGGAATGGAGTCCTAGCCTAACTATAGAAGGTCACACTGGGCATGCTCCTACACTTAGAGAATCCCAGGACATGGTGGAACCCACATAAGAATATATAACTGTGCTGTGTATATATGTCCATGCAACCAAACAGCTATCTACACCTCGACTGTCCCCGCACTCACATATCAGATAGGATTACCCTCATCTAGGTGTAGGTGGCCCATATGTGATATATTTTCATCTGTTGCATGAGATATACACACACACACACACACACACACACACACACACACACACATATATATATATATATATATACATATATATAGGGGAACAGATAACAACATATGTCAAGCATACACACACATAGATGTGGGGAACTGAGAAACAGACAGTGATACAGAGAGAGAGAGACAGAGAGACAAAGGGGGGCACAGACAGAGTGAATCACACACACGGATACCCCGAATGGCATACAGTGATGTCCTGCTGTGGACAGTGGCATACCAGTTGTAAACAGTTGCATGTGCCAGCATAAAAGGTGAGCCCCATTGTGTAACAGTACAGAGGTTGAGTTTATAATATCACATCACCTGCCTGTGTGTGTGTGTGTGTGTGTGTGTGTGTGTGTGTGTGTGTGTGTTTGTGTGTGTGTGTGTGTGTGTGTGTGTGTGTGTGTGTGTGTGTGTGTGTGTGTGTGTGTGTGTGTGTGTTTGTGTTTCTCCATAGGTCCATGTATTAGGAGGCTCTTCCCACTCAGTTCACGTCACAGTGCCCTACTTTACATGATCTGCTTTTATTCACCTTAGAAATACCACTGGACATGGATCACCCCTGTAAGCTCTGTAGAGTGTGCAATAACTGTGTAATACTATAGTACAAATAGATAAATAGGGAGGGGTTCTAATCTCAGTACTGGCAAGTGTGTGTGTGTGTGTGTGTGTGTGTGTGTGTGTGTGTGTGTGTGTGTGTGTGTGTGTGTGTGTGTGTGTGTGTGTGTGTGTGGGTGGGTGGGTGTGTATGAATGACAGTTGTGTATATGAGAGTGAGGGTGTGTGTGTTTGTAGGTGAAACAGTTTTAGGCCATTCCCACCGGCAACACTTCTCAGTGTCCCTGTTCATCAGTTCTGCTGATGCCATTCCCTTTATTGGCACATTTAGCCAGTTGTCAGCTCTGTAAGCTCTGTAGCGTGTGTTATAACTGCATAAAACTATAGAACACATTACTAACTAGATGGGGGTTCTAATCTTAGATCTGGCAAATGAGTGTGTGTGTATGTTTGTAAGAAGAAGTATTTTGATAAGTCTCCCACCCACTGCCCTACTTTATTACTCCTGCTGATGTCATTCCCCTTATCAGCACCTTTGGCCAGTTGACAGCCCAGTAAGTTCTGTAGCACATACAATGACTGTGTGACACTATAGTACAAATAACTAGATAGACAGGGGTTCTAAGTTCAGATCTGGAAAATGTGTGTGTAAGTGTGAAAGTATTTATATTTGTAGGAAGAAGTTTCCCACCCACTGGCATACTTTATCAGTCATGCTGATGTTATTCCCTTTATCAGCACGTTTGGCCAGATGTCAGTCTAGTACACTCTGTAGTGCATGCGATAACTGTGTAACACTATAGTACAAATAAATAGATAGGCAGGGGTTCTATTCTCAGATCTGGCAAGTGTGGGTGTGTATGTTTGTAGGAAGAAGTATGTTGATGTTACCCACACACTGGCCTACTTTATCAGTCATGCCAATGTCATTCCCCTTATAGGTTTATAGGTGTATACTAGGCTAATGGTCCTGGAGTCATTACAAGCCTAGCCCATAGAAGTGCCCTCCCATTGTGCCACCCGACATTAGTTCCCAGTGCCCCTCATCAAGTAGAGCTGCTGGAGTGATCCCTGGGGTGAATTTTTTATTACCCATTCACTCATCAAGATCTCTCTGCAACAGGGTCATCAAGGTGCTTTGCTTGACATGTATGGAAAGTCTATTCCAGAGCATGTTCAGTCTCTGGGTGAGGAACCTGTCCCTCCAGCATGTTGTATTTATTGTGGTAATAAGGTTTAGGTCTCTGCAGTGTGTGGTGCAGAGAGATTGGGATTTCTTTAGATGTAGCATTTGTGAAAGGACTGGATCAGACATGGCTTTGCAAGTCAAGCAGAGATTGCCTCTAAGTAGGTGATATGAGACAGAGAGTAGCTGGATTCTTTTGCATCTGTCTGTGTAGGACATGTGTTTAATGCCTAGGATCCTCATTGTGAGGTACTTCTTTGGCTTCTCCAGCTGTTGCATGTGTCTAGTGAGGTAAATGCCAAATAGGCCATTATACTTGATGATTGGTCTAATGATGGAAGAGTAAACAGAGACAATGACCTCTTTCTTCCTGGATGCAAAACCCTTGGTAATGAGATGTACCACATAGAATGACTTCTTGACCACAGTGGCAATGTGGTGGCTAAAGTTCAGGTTGCTGTGAGCCTGTGTCCCCAGATCTCTAATAATGTCTACAGTGTTCAGTGGGCTCCCATCGATGTGGTACTTAGTGGGAACTGAGATTTTACCTAAGGGACTGATGATGCATTTTGTGGTGTTGAACTTCAGGCCATGGTTGACACACCAGTCAGTGGTCTCAGTGAGGCCTTTCTGTAGGATGTCTGCATCACTTGTGGAGTTAATGATGGCTCCCAGGTTGCAGTTGGCTGTGAACCTGGTGTGGGCCTGGACTCTTGAGAAGTAGATGCTGAACAGGAGAGTACCCAGGACTGATTCCTGTAGGACTCCACTCGTGACTGGCTGCCAGTCTGACTTGGAGCTCGCTACTTTCACACTATGTGTGAGCCAATTTGCAACCTCCCCCCAGTGATATAGGGGTTGATGCCTAGTTTGGTGGGTTCATCCATAATTCTTGACTGATGAATGGTATGAAGAGCCTTGGCCATATTGATGCAGGCTGTATGCAGTGCCTTACTGTCAAACACAGCCCTGGTGACTGACTCAAAGAAGTCAACCCCCATTGAACAGGCATGATCTCCCTTTCCCAAAGCCAAACTGTGCAGGTTCCAGAGTTAGAAGATTACCTATATGTTTGTCGATCAAGTACCTGATGATGCATTCCATAGCTGTACATATCAGACTCATCAGGCTAATGGACTGATAATTCTCAGGGTCTGTAGTTGCCACACCTTTATGAAGAGGGATGACTGCAGCAGTGCACCATTTGTGAGGGAGAAAGCCTGAGACTGAGGCTGTGACTGAACAGGGCACACAGATGTGGTGTCAGGTATCTTTGTAGTTCATGTAGAACACAGCCAGGGATAATTTGGGGTCCCATGCATTCTGTATTCTTGCCCATGGACAATGCAGGTGTAACCTGGGGGGCAGTAATCCTAGGTGCCTGGCATTCACCTGGCATTCTGATTGTTCCCCTTGGGGGGGAGAGAGTGGTAAAGCTGGCACTGAATGTGTTGGCTCAGTAAAGGAGGTAGCATTGTGCAATAACTCAGATAATTTCTGGGTATTGGTGTGGATGTTCTTGATATAACTATCAAAGGATTTATGATTGTTGTCAGTGTCTGCTGCAATTCTGCCATCATAGGTGGCTTTAGATGATTTCATCCCAGTAAGCTCTGTAGCGTGTGTGATAACACTATAGTACAAATAACTAGATAGGCAGGGGGTCTAATCTCAATACTGGCAAGAGAGAGAGTGTGTGTGTGTGTGTGTGTGTGTGTGTGTGTGTGTGTGTGTGTGTGTGTGTGTGTGTGTGTGTGTGTGTGTGGGTGGGTGTGTGCATGTGTGCATGCGTGTGTGCGTGTGTGTGTGTGTGTGTGTGTGTGTGTGTGTGTGTGTGTGTGTGTGTGTGTGTGTGTGTGTGTGTGTGTGTATTTGTGTGGGAATCATATACTGTGTGGGTTATACAATTTTTAATTGTATACCACCCAGGCCTGCTGATGTCATTTACCTTAGAAGTATATTGGGATGAGGGGAAATCATGTAAGCACTGTGCTGTGTCTGATAAATGCGTAACACTATAATAATAATAACTAGATAGGTAGGCATTCTAATCTCAATACTGGCAACTATATGTGTGTGTGTTTGTGGGAGAATCATATACTGTGTGGGTTATACTATTTGGAGTTGTGCACCACCCTGTAAACTTCCCATCACCCTACTTTACTAGGCTTGCTGATGTCATTCACCTTAGAAGTACGTTGGGAATAGGTGAAGTCATGTAAACTTTGTGGCATGTCTGATAACTGCATAACTCTATAGTAGAAATAACTAGATAGCTAGGGGTTCTAATCTCAATACTGGCAACTGTTTGTGTGTTTGTATGAGATCATGTACTGTGTGGGTTATACAATTTTGAGTTATGTGCCACCCAGTAAACTTCCCATCACCCTACTTTACTAGGCCTGCTGATGTAATTCATATTAGAAGCATGTTGGGATAAGGGGAAATCATGTAAGTTCCGTGGTATGTCTGATAACTGCATAACACTATAGTAGTAATAACTAGATAGGTATGCATTCTAATCTTAATACTGGCAACTGTGTGTGTGTGTGTGTGTGTGTGTGTGTGTGTGTGTGTGTGTGTGTGTGTGTGTGTGTGTGTGTGTGTGTGTGTGAGAGAGAGAATCATATACTGTTTAGGCTATACAATTTTGCATTGTGTACCACCCTGTAAACTTCCCATCACCCTACTTTACTAGGACAGCTAAAGTCATTCACCTTAGAAGTACCTTGGGACTAGATGAAATCATGTAAGCTCTGTGGCACGTCTGATAAATGAGTAACACTGTAGTAGAAATAACTAGATAGGTAGGGTCTCTAATCTCAATACTGGCAAGTGTGTCTCTTTGGGTGAAGATCATATCCTGTTTGGCTGATACCATTTTGATTTGTTTACCATCCACACCTGTTTACCACCTCCCAATGGCATTACTTTATATAGAGTGGTAATGGCATCTGCCTCACATGCAGCATGTTAAACCATTGTGTAGGCCATACCAGTCCTCTGTACAGATGTCTATGGAATATTCAGATGTTTGCAACCTATATGTGATCTGTGTCCCTTAACAATGCCCATGTATGTGATATTGTTGCCAAATCGGCAACAGTGAGTGTAATGACACACATGCCAGGATCAGGCATCATACCTGACTGAAACATCATGCTGAGCCAATGTCTGCTACACTATCACTTGTCCAGACTTGTAGGAACAATACATGACTCCACATTCTGTGTCTGGTGGGTTATCTCACCATCCATGAAGGCATTCAGAACATTACGTGTTGTAAGAGGTAGTGCGTTATGTTATGTCCCGTGCATGTAATCTATGTGGGGCATGTCATGTGTATGTCGTAGTACGGTATAGCAAGGTGGAAATATAGGTTTACTAATCTGTCTGTTGCCAACTGTGTTTATGTTACTGTGTGCACATCTCCTGTGTCAGTCATTAATTTGTGTATGCAAATGATATACCATTGTCTCTCCCTGTTCCACCCAGTGAACTCAGAAATACATACCACAAACCTGTCATATACAGCATCATGCTTGCCCTCATCAATTGCATCTGGGTTGAGTGTATGGGAAAGAAATGACAGGGCCAACAGGTGTTGACAGGTGAATCTGTTGCAGTTAATGTAATGGCTAGGCTTGTGAGGGACCTGCTGACAGTACTGCAGTAACCTGTTCTGTATGTATGAGCCTGTGGTACTACACAACACTGATCTGACATGTCTGAAGGCTACCTGTCTGTGACAAGGGGTATGTATGCAAGGTCACACTGTCTGACAACAGTTTCCCTCACACACTGTTGCATGCATACACACCTGGTACATGTACATATAAAGATGTACCTTGCCTGTGACACAGTCGGTGTATCCCCACTCTGTCATACTCCCTCTTGGGAATGTCTGCAGGACCACATCCTGCAGACACACAGACACCTGGAACACAAACAGAATACAGCATGTCAGACTACATTTGGTCATTGGTACTAACAGCAATGATGCATAATGGCTAATAAGGTACATACACCTGTATGTGTACCCGTAACAAATACAAGCAGACAGCACCTTACATAGTGTTACATAGCTACACTGTACTATATTCACCCTGTGCTTCAGACCCATATTAACATGTCTCTGCATTGATGGTAGGGATGACAGGGATGTGGCACAGGTATCATCGTACGCACAGGGTGTGGTGTGGGTTTGCCAGAGGCCTAGGCTGGGCCATATGGTTGACATCATGTGTGTGTGTTTGGAGGGTGTGGACCATATATGGCAGGGTGATTGGTTCACCATCACCAGCCATGGGCATGGGAAATGGTCCTGCCGGAGGTATCACTGGCACCACCTGGCCCAAGGCCAGAAGCAGTACTGCTTCCTGATGGTGACTGCTGTCTGCTGGATCCATGCCCCTGATGGGACTGGAAAGGACCACATGCCCATGGCCTGCTCCAGTGTGATGTGGACAGCAACCCACTTTGGTAGTGCTGGTGTCACTGCCACTACAGGAGTGTAAAGGTGCACAGCCCCGTAGACTCTCAGCTGTTGGTGCTGACCTACGTCCACATGGCTGATGCCCATCTCCCACCACATGCTCTAGGACAGACATGCCACAGTCTATAATGGCCAAGGTTTCATCCCACCATCTATTCATGATACCAGTATTTTGACATGTCGCCTCAACAAGGTCATGTATGTCACCAAGTAAATCAGGAAGAGTTGCATACCCCATCCTGAGTATTTGGTGTGGCATTCACTATATGCCTATGCATTCATGACAGTTTGAAACATGTGTCTGGTGACTCCTGCTGTGGCACTTGTGACAGCAGTTTGATGAGCAGCGGTCCTCCTGTGTGGAGCACTGTCCATCCGCCTGTGTGGACCTTGCCTGTACTCTGGCTATGGCCACTGTCTACACTCACACCTGCCATAGTCACCACACTAGCTTGTTCAATGCCACCACCTGCCAACTATCCATCATCTGTGGACACTGGTGGGGGGTATGCATGGGCATTGTCAATGTGTTCAGGGATGATGTGGACAAGAGTGGGATACCAACCAATGGCAAAGATTCATCCCCTGACAACCCCACCTGTACCTCACTATTTCACTTACAGGTGTGGTGGCACAAATCTGTTACACAGACCACGCATTACCCATATGGTGATATGCATGACACACGGCCCTCCACATCATGCATTGCAGCCACTTTTACTATATGTAACTAACAATATAGAGCTCTGGGATACATGATTAGTGTTAGCAGGTGATGGCCCTTCCCCAGAACAGACTGCAGCCATGTACACATCATTGCTGTTCACCTGTATAGCACAGTGGCAAGTACTACAGAACATAACTCACAACTGTACAGCTCCTCAAAGGATGTGTAGATGTCTGTCTCATATGTTTACTCTGTTTCTCATAACCACTGTGTTTCTATGATTCATAACTGGGATGATTTGAGGAGTGACATCACTGATTAATGACATACATTTGAGTGTCAGACCTCCAAACCAACAGTAAATATATGGTCACACAATTCCTGTTACACCACCTACCTTCTAAGCTTACAGTGGATATCTTAAGTATACACAACCCTGTTAACATGCCATGTTCTTGTAATATATAAGATGAGACTGCAGTAATGCATTCAAATATGTTACCCACCTTTCATGTGACATATGACCTGCGCAATCCAATTGATAAACAAATGTGTTACTTGCAAAATATGATGACTGCAATATGTACAATATGGTGGTTGCATAAGTGTGCACGCCCTTAAAATGATACTTTGCTGAAGCACCTTATAAGTGACTTACAGCATTCTCTCTTCTTGTGAAGGTGTCTATCAACATGGCATATCTTGACTTGGAATTATTTGGCCACTCTTCCATGCAAAGGTCACCCAACTCTGTCAGATTGCAAGGGCAACTTAAGTGCACAGCCCTCATCAGGTCATACTGGGGTTTTTCTATCTGGGGTAGGTCTAGGCTCTGGCTGGGCCAATCCATAATCATGAGTGCGTTCAGGTGGAGCCATTCTTAGGTAGCTTTGGATGTATGCTTTGGGTCTTTGTCATGTTGAAAGCTGACACACCTCCCCATCCTCAGCATTCTTGCAGACACTTGATGGATTTGGGCCAGGCATGAGTGTTATTTGGAACTATTCAGAATTCCCATGACCATGACTACAGGCCCAGTTCCGGCTTTGGAACAGCATCCCCACAACAGGCCACTGCCACCAGCATGATTCATCATGGGGATGTTGGTCTTCAGAATAAGGGAGGTGTTGCTTGTGCATCACACATACCTATTGGTATTGTGGCTGCAAGGCTGATCCATAATCTCATTACACCATAACACATTTTCACACATTCCTTTGGGAGGCTTGATGTGCTGTATTGCAAATTGTATTCACCCCCGGATGTTTTTTGGTGTGGGGAAATGCTTCCATCTTCTGACCCTACCCTAAAGGCCAGACATATGCAGAATACAGGATAGTGTTTGCATATGTAGTACATAACACCAGTACTTGCAAGAGATTCCTACAACTCCCTCAGTGTTGCTGTATGTCTCCTGGCAGCCTCCCTGACCAGGTTTTGACATGTCTTGTCATCATTTTTGGAGGGACGTCAGGATCTTTTCAACAAAACTGTTGCCCCATATTCAATCCACCTTTTGACAACTGTCTCCACTGTGTTCCATAGTGTATGCAATACTGTGGCAATGTTGTTGTACCCTACTCTTGACTGACATCTTTCAAATATGAGATCCCTTTGCTGCTTTGTAAGATGTCTGTAAGCCATGGCTGTTGCAGGCAACTGAGGGAATGTCATGAATATCCTACTTGGATAGCAGACTGTTATTTGATGTTATTCATAGTGCCTTTCCTTGATGGCAGGTGTGTACCCAAGCAGACTGAATGCTGTCAGTAAATCACAAGCTGCTGCAATAAAATATTATTTGAAGTGTGTGCACACATATGCATCCAGCTTATTGTAAGGTTTGTATACTCCATATTTGGTGCCCAACAGATTGATTGGTTTTACAAGTGAATTGTTCATGTCATAGGTCACATTACAGGTTGGAAAGGTGTGGACTGACATATCGTGGTCTCAATTTATATATATATATATATATATATATATATATATATATATATATATATATATATATATATATATATATATATCACAAACACCTGGCATCTTAACAGGGGTGTTTGCACGATTTATATACACTGTATGAGAGTAATGTTTCTCACATGTCCATAACTTAGGCCGTTTGTCCCCCCATTTTGTTGGCCTCTGTCCAGATGTCTTGCACTGACAGGTTGTGAAGTATGCTACAGGGATGTTAAATTCTCGTCAGATAGGACCCTGTGGTGACCACTGTGATGCAATGCAGTTAAGTCCACCACATGTGAACATGCACATAAAGCAATATGGCTATGAGTCAGAGTTGTGTACATGGTACATTGCATGGCCTTCACATGCCTGGGGTATTGGCAAACCACAAAAGAACAATTCCCTACTCATCAACTTCAGGCTGCCATCCCACATGCAGACCGGAGGGACTTAGGTAGTTATGGGAGAGAAGTATTGTCAGCAGACTCACATGTGGCATTTTTACAGGATGGATACAGCATGTCTGCACATTTACAGTACATCCCCCAATACTACACAATTTGCTGTCCTTCAACATAGATGTGTAATTCTGTACATTTTAAAACCCCATCCACAGCAGCAATCTGACCTGATACATGCATGTAGATACTCTACATATACAATTATGTTTGCTACAATAGTCTAGTAATTTCCACTGGGGCCTTACCTGCACACTCCTTGTCCATTGTCTGAGTGCCACCCACCTCCAGCATGTTGGGGTTCTGTACCCTGATGTTGTACCAGAATTGGTGCCCCAAAGTTGCAGAGGAGCTCCTTGGTGGGTGTCAGTGGGGACTGCTTGGCTGGGCCCCCACCTGTGGCTGTGCGGTCCCTGGCCACTGCAGCAGTCCTTTGCCGGGCATGGCATATGAGGCCATTTGCATGATGCCGGATCTGCTTGTATGCACATGCA
The DNA here is from genome assembly GCF_019279795.1 of Protopterus annectens. NCBI lineage: Eukaryota > Metazoa > Chordata > Ceratodontiformes > Protopteridae > Protopterus > Protopterus annectens. The sequence continues at coordinate 1,912,253,920 of NC_056729.1, forward strand.
TGCAGGCCAACATTGTTTACCCTGTGGACAAGGTCGTCCCTCAGTCGGGTACTCTCCCACAGATGTTGCATGCTCTGGCCAAACATTATGGCATGGTTCTGTAGCATGGCTTCTATGATTATATTTCTCTCAGTCGCTGAGAAAGTTGACCTTTGCTGATGTGACATTGCACCTGGAGGACATAAAAATGGAAACACATCACAGGACCTCATACATTTGGTGATAGTATGCACAGAACCTGCACAGCTACATTGAATACCAGTAGCCACCACTCACAACCACACCATACCCCTGTAATCTATCAGCACTGTATCTGCTTGCATTGCACTGCTGGTCCTGATGTGTCATATTTCCTCCAATGAGGGCTAGTTAATTTCGTAATCCTCTACTCCTCATTCATGTCTGTGTAGAGGGATGACATTGGCCGTCTTCCATGTGGATGGGTCGTGGATGGTGCTAAGATTTGGTGTGACTACAGTGTGTAATGGAGCTGGGAGTACATGACTGAGTTCATGTAGGATGTGGACAGGGATGTTATCAGGTACCATGGATACTTATGTTTGTTGTCTTTTAGTAGGCAATATGCACCTGCTCACTGGTGATGAGGGGAGGGGTGTGGGTGCTGTGCATATCCACCTATAGTGATTCTGAGCCAGTGGATGATGTTTGCCCTAAACCAATCTGCAGTAGGTTGGCTATAGCTATGTTGTGTGTGTATGTGATCTGACTGACCACCATTACAGGGTGGATTGGTTTGTTGCCTCTGAGATTGCAGATATATGTGAAGATTGCCTTGTGACTGGCCTTTGTGGATGTGTCCAATTTGTACTCATATTTAGCCTTACAGTACTCCACCTGTGCCCTTATATGCTTGATCAGACAAAGGCTGACTTGATGCCAAGTTGGTGCCTGCTAGTAATTTGCCCTGTGCAGCCAATATAGGGACAAAGTCTGTGGTTTGTGTGTTGCTGCTGTCCAGAGAAGAGGATTACTCTACTTTGGTAGAGGCAGGTTTTACAAGTAAGGTATTGCTGAGTCCATACAGCTATGTTATTGTTATATAGCTGTTTGTAGTAGGCATGGACACACAGTCATAACACAGTTGGACACCCCTCCTATTTCAAAAAGATAATCATGCTTATTGTAGTACCCATGGCTGTATCAGAGCAATGCAACAACCAGTAGCTGTAGAAATTTCACTCTGTTGGATGCACAGTAATTAAGATTACACACGTGTACAACATGTACAGCTTATTTAACTGATATTTTGCATCCTGTGTTCAGTTCTTGAGTTTATTTATAATACTTGCATAGGGAATTGTGTCAAATGCCTTTGCCAGGTTGAGGTAAGCAGTATGTACTGTTTTACCCTCACTCGTGGCCTTAGTGCCTTTCTCAAACAAATCCACCAGATTCAGTAGACATGACCTCCCCTTGACAAAGCTAAATTGGGTCAGGTCCAGTGTCTGGAGATTTTTTATGTCATTATTTATCAGGTCCATGATTATTCTTACTATGGCTTTACATATAAGACTAGTCAAACATATGGGCCTGTAATTTCCTGGCTCAGTAGATAGTCCCCTTTATTCAGAGGGATGAGTGTTGCTGTCCTCCACTCTATCAAGATAAAGTTAGACCAGAGGCTGATAAGCCCGAATTTAAGTTGTTCAAGAGGCAACCTGGTATATCACCATGTTTTTAGCTTTAGAGAGTGAAGGGGCAACCTGATCTTTGGTGATAATTGGAGGTAGAGTGGTGGAGGGTATTTCTTGGGGGAGAACTGGAGATAATAGAGAAGTGAAATTTGAGCTGAATTTGTCAACCAGCATATTTGCTATATCTTCCAGGTGAGTTTAGGTGATGCCATCTACAGCTAATTTCTCACATTGTTGGGTGTTGCACTTAAGATTGTGGGTATAACTGAAAAATACCTTATGGTTATCCTTATCTTTGAAGGCAATTTTTTCCTCAAAGTCTGCTATCAATGATTTGACTAGTTCCCTGATTCACTTATTTAGACTACTGAGGGACATTTTGCTCTGTTTTGCACATTCCTTCTTCTTTTTTTTTTTTCTGATAATTTTTTATTAGAATTTCAAAGTCAAGCATAAACAATAGTAAGTATTCAATAACAATGAAATAACTACGTCAGTATCAAACAGAGTAGAACATGAATTGATGTTCTTATCAATAAAAAGAAAAAAATGTAAGCAAGTAACAAAACAACTATTTACAAAGGATGTCTTCTAACACACAATTAAATATAAATGTATATTTTCAGTTGTTAGCATAGAACAATCATTATTTGTTTAAAAGTCAACTTAATCCATTCCATGAATTGTATGAGGAGGTGATTCTTGTGGTTCTTACACTTATTGTAGTAATCTCCAAATGACTAACTTCAGAGGTGATGTTTTAGAATTCATTAAAGGAGGGAATAATGTCACCTTTCCAGTTTCTTGTTATTAATTTCCTTGCAATTGACAGTAGACTCCACAAAATCGGATATTTCACCTGTGTAACACACTCAGGTATTGGAGTATTGAAAATAACCAAGGATTTGGTCAACATAAATTTATCAGAGAATAAAGCTTGCACAAAATTATTATTTTTTCCTAATATGATTTAATTTCAGCACATTCAAAAATATATGTTCCCAGTCAGCTTCCCCATCTAATCTACATCTCCAAATAAGTAATCCTAGTTTTAGATATGATTTCTATTTTATGTGGTGTATAAAATGATCTGTGTATAAATTTCCAGAACAGTTTCCATTTAAGGGAAGATGTAGTTAGTTTAGATGATAATAAAATTAATATTTTATCTTCTTCACTTGGGGATTTTTTGTTTAGAGTTTTAAAATAATTCCAGAATGATTCTTTAACATATTGTACCTCTGTTCTTATTAACCAAGAAAAAGATTGTACCAGGGACAGTCAACCAGTAAAAAACACAAACGATATCTGTTCACTGCTTATTACATGGAAATATGCACAGGCACCAGTAATACACGATAGTCCATTTATTGAAAGATAAAACGTTAAAACAACAAAATTTCCATAAAAAGTTAAGCACTTTCATCTACTCCTTCTTAGACTTCATCAGAACTGTTAATTATGTTCCAAACAGCATTTTAAAAGCATTTTAAAAATGCATACGCCTATCAGAGACTGCAATTCATTAATAGTCAACTGACATTTTAAAGTGCTCAGTGCATAAAATACCTTGGCAAATTCAATTCAATGACCTAACTATAGTCCTTTTATTCATAGTTAATTAAATGTACCTATACCCCTAATCAATATGTATTCTAAAAAATATGTATTCTAAAAAATGAATGAGAAATGTGTATCTGAAATCTCTAGTAATCAAAACATTAAAATACTGGCAGTGGATGCATAAAAAATATATCACAAAAAATTAAATTCATTAATTATTATTTTCTAAAATTGGTTTGATAGAAATACTATCATTAATTCCTGGGTGTACGGAAGCATTTAATCTAATCTGCCATCTAGCTTCTCGGTCACCCAGTTTCTTTTTTATGTTTCCCCCTCTTATATTGGGTTGAATGTTTTCTAAAATGCCAAAATTAAAAGTGTCACAACCACTACTAGCTTCTATATGTCTCGATAAAGCATTTTTTACATCTTTTTTCCTCATACAATAACAATGGTCGTATATTCTATTTCTAAGGCATCTATCAGTCTTGCCCACATAAAAACAAGGGCATTTTGTGCATTTGGCTAAATATACTGCATGGGATGTCTTGCAATTGTCTTTCTGAAAAAACACTTCAGTCCTATTAATATTCCTCAATATTAAAGAGGGTGCCTTAATAATAAAATTACACTGATTACATACACCACACTTAGTGGTACCTTTCCGGTTACTTTCTTTTTCCTTTATTTTCCTTTGTAATTCGCATTTTAAATTTCTGCCAATCTAGTTGATGATCAAAGGTTTTTCTCCTACAAGTTTATAATTATTATTATTTGTTTTCAAGATATTCTAATTATTTTCTATGATTCTTTTTATATCTTGTACATGGGGTGCATATTCCAATATGCATGCCCTCGAATAATTTATAGTATTCATACTCATTTTATTTGAAATATCACCCAATGCTTTAATCATACCAGTACCTAACAAAGGTTTATATTTTACACCCCATTCTTTTATAACATATTCTTTGATATCCTTAATCATATATGGGGGGTACCCACGGTCTTTAAACATATTGCCTATCACCTCTAATTCTGTAATCAAATCAGTATAATCAGAAGTCATCCTGGCAGCCCTAATAAACTGCCCTTTTATAATACTGCATTTTTGACTGTTAGGGTGACAACTTGAAAATTGTAGGTAAGAGTTACTAAACGTGTTCTTCCTATAAATTCTGGACTTAAATTTACAATTCTCCACACTTATATGTGTGAACCAAAAAATGGTTCAGTAACTAAAGTAAATAATAAAGGCAAGAGAGGGCATCCCTGTTTAGTGCCTTTAGTAATTTTTATTGGTTCTGATGTAAATGCACCGATTTTAATATATGCTTTGGAGTTGATATATAAAAAGTTAATGAGCTGTATAAATTTTTGGGAAATATGGGGTAATATATAATTATCAACCATGGTATGATATAATTATCGACCATTGGCATGAGAAAGTCCAGTCTCTAACCAAATGGAATAGGTTACTTTGAGCACAAAAAGGGAAAGTGGCTTGGCTTCAAATGGCCCTTAAAGGCATGGAGCCTAGTACTTACCTATGAACCTATACGCCTGCGGTCATCCACTGCTGTTTGGACCACTAATGACTCCCTATCTAGTCCACCTTCTACTGCATGACATGGTGTGAGACGCCCTTTCTGCATGCACTCTCCCTGCTGCAATTGCATCCTCAACATTATGTTCTGTAACATTGCACATACTGACAATATCTTAGTACATCCAGGGTCATATTGCAGGCCGCTATCAAATACACCCTGGCAGTGAAAGCATGCCATAAGTAGCCAGAAATATGATCCATGATGACACAGGTTTTTGACAGGGCATACATTTATCAATTGTTTGCCACAGTCTGTGGATTTCTGATAGTTGTCATCAGCCATGGCTCCTCCACATATGTGGCATTTCTAACAAGTTGCCCCAGGAAAAGTCACCCCTCACAAAATGCTGAAAGAAATCACACATGAAATAAATCACACACATGCCATATGTATAAAACATTTGTACTAGCTGAGTAACTTGTAGACATATTGCAGATTATACCCTGTGCATTACAGAACATCTGACAGCTGATGGAGTGGAAATATTTTGGTTCTTGAGCGGCTCCTCCCTTAGATAGCCAAAGATTATGTTACCACCTCTTTCATATCTAACTGCTTAATGTACACTGCAACTTTTAGGATATTAACCCATTTTTCCATCTCACCTTTAAAATCCACAACATCTAATCCAAGACCACCAAGTTTTGGAGAGCCAACACTGCCACTCAGTAATCATGTTGGAATTAATGCTTCTGTTTTTGCTCTTGGTGAGAGAAGAAGCATAAGGGCATTATTTCCTGGAGACTGCTGATCACCAGAAAGCCTAATAACTGTTTAGAATTTGTGCTTATATGTTGTTCCAGGTGACAGAAGGAGCAGTGTGCATTGATTCCTGACTGTTTCAGACTGAGCAGTGAGTGTCTGTGTTTGACCTTCCTGATTGGTCAAGTTGCTATTCAGGGCATCTACCAAGAAAAGGATAAAACTAGCCTACAGGACCTTGCATAATCAGGGGCAAGACTGTTAATTACCAAAGAGCCCACAACTGTTTTGTTTCTGGTGATAAAGGAAACAAAGGAACATTGTCTCCCAGCAACGTGAAGCTGTGGTGAGACCAACAATAGTAGTAGCCAGGCAGTAGCCATTCAGGCGAATTCCCTCTTTTTATAATTCTTTTTTTTTTTTTCAGTAGGCACTACTTGATTTGCTGCTGTCTAACCTAACTTCAGAATATATCCCTAGATACTTCATCTATTAATCATCGGGGTCTACTTACTAGTTTTCCTTCAAGTGTTTGGCAGTGCCCTGTATAGATGCAGATACCTTGAGTTGACATTTTCCATGTAAATGCATCCTGGAAATTTTACAAATACCTAATTGCATAAAATGCAAGTAGTTTACAGTGGCAAGCACTGTCACAGAGTTGCAAACCAGATAATCCTGACATTACTTTATATTTTCACTCCAACTGTCTAACCAATAAAAAAGGGTATGTTGCAATGGATATAAACTTTCCCACTAACTCTGTTACCAGCTTGGTGTACATGCACATCCTGAGGCAATGTAGAAATTGCCTCATGTTTGCAGATAACTGATATTGTACATGAGAGATGTTTTTTATAGAAAGCCACTGGAGGCAAATCTCTCACATAAAAAGCAGTCCTAATGTCAATTAGGTTGTCAGTAGCACACATGCAGCACCCGTCACATACAATTCAAAGCAGACACACAGACCCACATATGCTGAGGTACTTAAAACTGCCCTTCTTAAACCCTAAAGGCCTCCTAGATGAAGTACACTTAAGACATAGCCATAACAGCCCCAAATGCACTCTTTCAAAACAACAGCCACATCAACACATACAGCCACATCACATGGAGCCTCTACTTCTAAGCCCATAATGAAAGCCAATACACAATCCAACATTCTGGTCATTAGACACTCCATTGTGAGACACACTGATGTCCATCACACCAGACTAAGGAGAAGTTATAGTCAGTTGTTTATCAGAGGGCATGATCTGCCACATTACACACCCACTAGGTCATTTGACCACAAGTACCAGTATAACTCAATCATAGTCCTTGTGGGTGTAAATGATCTCAGACGTCCTTCCTAGACTATATGAAGAGAGACATTTGTAGTCATCTCAGAATATGTGTCCCAGGCTGGTATGAGCCTAGCACTGAGTAGCATTTTACCTTTTCCAAGGATGATGCCACAATGCAAATAAAAGATGACTGACTTTAATAATTGGCTTAGATTCTGGAGCCAGTCTAGTGCCAGTCAAAGGAGGTGCAATATTTGTCAGCATGGAAGGAGATGGTTAACCAACCTTCCTGCTTTGCCAGGGATGGCCTACACCTCTCCCTTAAGCTTTTAAATATTAGCAATGACATTGTCCTCTTCCATAATGACTTTTTTAGGTAATACCTGACTAAAAGTACTTCTAGCACAGCAAATCAAAACCAGGAAAATCTAAAGGTATTACTGCTCAATGTTAGGATTCTAAACAAAAAACTCCAGTCCCAACAAACTCTCCTCGCTCTAGAGAATGCTGACATCAATGTGGTCACTGAGACATGGTTTAGAACTGTGGAGAGCACACCCACAATGCAAGGCTGTAATGCCTTCCACATATTTAGTCCAGCTACTATGCAGACAAGGACTAAAGGTAGAGGTGTCTCAATATGCATTAAAAACAAATATACCTCAAGGCTGGTTAAACAGGACAAAGCACTTGAACTTCTTCACCTTCAAATCGCCATAAGTAAAATCCCGTACCACTTCCTTGCAAGCTGTAGGTGACCCAGGAAACCTATAATATGTCTTTAAACTTATTGGAAATGCTCACCATCCAACCCTGCACCATATTCATGGGCAACTTTAATTACCCCACTATTAACTTGGAATCATATATGACACTAAACGTACAGGCACAGAGATTCCTGAATTTGTAAACACAAACCACCTGAACCATATTGTCAGTATATCAACCAGGGATGCAGACATACTGGATCTGGTCCTCACTAATATGGGAAAGTGCTGCACACCCCTGTGATGTTATGTCTTCTCTGGTAAGGTCAGACAACAAAATGTTCTCCTTTGAAGTAAAAATAAAACATGGACCCCCAGCTAACACTGGAATATTCAGGAACTATTCTAAGGCTAACTTCCTACTATTAAGTGATACCCTGACAAACTTTCCAGCCCCCATAAACCCTGAAAACACTGCTGCATATGCAGAACTGTTCACAGAAATCCTATACAAGCATGTTAATAGTTGCATAGAGGTCCACCAGGAAGAAGTACAGAGCTAATAAAAGAAACAAACCACCCTGGTGGAATCACAACATCAATAGGGTGAATAACAGAAGGAAGAAATTAATGGCAAATATTTAAGAGGTGTAGCACTCAGCAGGATAAAAGCACTCTGATCATCAGACTAAACAAACAACTCAGACAATAAATAGAGTCTACTGAAACAAAATCTGAAGTAAATTTACCCTCCTCGGCCAAGAACAACCACAATACATTTTTTAGCTCTGACTGCAACCTCAAAGGCAATATACAATTGTTTGCAGAGCTCATTGTGAATGGAGCCACCTACGCTGAGACAGAAGATAAAGCAAACCTACTGACTGACAAAGTCAGCCCCTATTTTACCCCTCTCTCTCCTCAAGCTTCCCTCAGGAAATACCATCAAATATAATTCCCCCTGCTATTGCAAGGGAACAGGTCCTTAATGCTCTGTCTAAGGGCAAGAACAATGCATCAATGAACCCAGGCAATATTCCAGGATTTCTTCTGAATATTATGAAACATGACCTATCATACCCTCTGGAATTGCTATTTAATTGTATCCTCCAAACAGGCTTTGTGCTTCATGAAAGGAGAACAGAAACAACCATCCCTCTGCAGAAAGGCAGGCAATCTACAGATCCTGGAAAATACAATCCCATACATCTAACTACTATCGTATGCAAAGCCATGGAAATAATTATCATGAAAATGATCAATAATGACATTGGAAACTTCCAGACACTGGGCACAACCCAGTTTGGTTTCATCAAGGGCAGGTCATGCCTACTCAATCTGGTGGACTTTTTTGAAAAGGTCACCAAAGCAATGGATGAGGGCAAAAAGGTTCTCACTGCATACCCTGACCTGACCAAAGCATTTGACACAATACCCCACTTGGGCATTGTTGACAAACTCAAGAGGTTAGGTATAAATCCTTATATCACTCAGTGGATAGCCAGCTGTCTCACATATAGGACTCAGGTAGTTAGAATTGGGGACCACCACACAGCACTAAATCTGTTACACACAACTCAGACCAAACGCCTCGTCCTATATATGCTTACACTCATAAAAGTAACCTAGCTAAAACATAAAGGTCTCTAAACTGTAAACTAAAAAAAACAGGTACCTTCAACCACCTCACAAACATCCCAAACAGGAAACACAGCCAACACCCATCATGAAATATACATCTAATAGAAACATTGTTCCATTGCAAAAGCCCATAAGGCAAACTTGCACACAGTGCAATGTCCTAGTTATAGCAGAATCCATAGCGAGAGACACCGGTGTGCCACTCAGAATGCTATGCACAGAGAAGGCCATGTTTAGTTGCCTATCAGGAGTCAGGATTCACCACATCATGCATGCACTCAAGTCCTTGCATACACATATGACACAGTCATTATACAGGTAGGGTAAGACATAAGACATACATCCCTGGATTGTATGAAACAAGATATGATGGAGTTCTCAAAATGTGTGTGGGAAGCAGGTATGGACCTAGCATTGAGCAGCATTTTACCATCAGTAAGAACGATGCAGCAGTATGACCAAAAGACAATTAAATTCAACAGTTAGCTTAGCTTCTGATATTATTCAAAGGAGTAAATATATATCAGCCTGAGAAGAGATGCTAGGCATCCTAACTGTTTGCCAGAGTTAGCTCACACCTCTCTCCCCAAGGCTTCTGCATATTGGTTAAAACCATGTCTGCTCCATTGTACCATTTTTTAGGCAGTGTCAGTCTTCTAAAGCTTCAAGCATAACTAGCAGAATCTGAGCAACATTAAGGTACTGCTGCTCTGTGTTAGGAGCCTCAACAAAAAACTCCAAATTCTATAAGTACATATTACAGTGGAAAAAGATGATATATGTATCATCACAGAGACCTAGTTCAAGACAAGTGAAAACACTCCATCAGTACAGCACTTGAATGCCTATCATGTCTACAGGACTACCACATTAGACAAATGCACTAAAGGTTGAGGTGTCTCTTTATTGTTAAAAATATCTCACCCCAAACTCATGAGGCATGATAATGACCTGGAACTCTTCCATGTCCAGCTTACTATAAACAATACCTCTTAGAACACCATAGACAATTACAGGACTCTCCCAGCTCTGTTTACCCCTCAACCCATAACACTTTCCTAACCATTATAAAGTCCCTGAACACCAATCTCCTGGGAGACTTCAGTGATCCCTTCATAATCTAGAAGACACATATGTCACCAGACATGTATTCCCAGAGATGTTTGGACTTCATCAATATAAACTCACTGGACCAGTTAGTCTGTATCCTAATTAAGGGCAATAATACACTGGCCTCGGTTCTTAACAATATAGGGCTGCTCTGCTTCTCCCCGTTGTAACCTTCTCATCCCTGATCAAATCTGACCACAAGTCAGCTTGTATCGTCATTCCACACCTCAGTATTTAGTGACTATGGGAAAACTAATCTACTAAAACTGAATGATGACCTGACCATATTCAAAACCCTTCCACCTTAGTAGTCTCTCTGCTTATGTGGTGTCTTTTACTGCAAAATTCTAAGTACATGTAAATGGGTTCTTATTATGTAAGCGAATGCTTAAAGTTGCGAATGCTGTTTAATCAAACATGTTTACCCAAAATGGTGAAATTCTGAAAGCACGGAACTGCGATTTTTCCTAGGAAAAAATCACTGGGCCGTTTTCAGGACTTTGCCATTTCCTCCACTGTGGTGTGATCTTGGAGTTGTTGTATTTAAGTAGGGGGGGGGCACAGCCCCCCCCCACACACTTTATTTTGTGTTTTTTTATTTTTTTACACTTTTTTCCCTGGGGAAAAAAAATCACTGATCCATGTGTTTGGCATTTTGGATTTTTGAAGGGTTTGGGTCGATTATAAATCATTTGCAATTTCAAGAATTCGCTGATATAATATAGACCCTATGTAAATAGTTACAGACACATTTGTCCCCCTCAGAAAAATATACAACGCCAGATTCAAAAACAAACCCCTATAGTGAAACTCTGCTATAAACAGGTTCCACAAAAAACAAGGGAAATCCTTTCCACATGAAAATAAATCCAACATTCAGGAAAACAAAAATGGTGTTGTTAAACCAAACAAGGAACATTGGATTATGATCCAATCAACCAAAGCAGATATGAGGTAAATATAATCACCCATAGCCTTCTTTAACTATGTTAGAACTTTCAGAAATAATGTCCAGCTCTGCATGGAGTTAATAGTAAATGATGTCACATACTCAGACCCAGATGATGCAGCAAGTCGACACTAATAGTAAATGATGTCACATACTCAGACCCTGATGAATCAGCCAGACTATGCTAATAGTAAATGATGTCACATACTAAGACCCAGATGATGCATCCAGTTTACTAACAGACACATTTAGCACTAATTTCAACCCCCTACTCCCATCTAATACTCTAAGAACAAATATCTTCTTTTCCACCCATCCTCAAATCTCCAAAGAACATGTCCTCAAAGCACTATCTAAACCCCAAAACACTACTGGCCTTTTACATATATATGCCAATGTAGGGATTCAAAGAACTTTCATTGTCACTGTCTGGCATTTTGCAATGTACTTGCTTATCATTGAATAACTATGATTTCTATTCAGGCTGTTCTATGATTTCTTCCACCTTCATTTATCTACTGAGTGACTTTCAGTAGTCAAATAACCAAACAGTATTCCTGGGCAACTTATGAAAAGGGAGCATTTTTTTCAGTGAGTTTACTTACCAGGTCAACAGGTAAATAAAAAAAATATTCTTTCCGGTAAACCACTGAGGATCACAGTGAGTCAGTAATGCCAGTCATTAGAGTTTCGTAGTTTGTATTTGGCAGCAAATGAATGTCCATGCAACATGTGTTGTCCTGTTAACTTTTTGCAAATGACTGTCCATGCAACATGTGTTGAACTGTTAACTTTTAACTGAATTGGAGTTGTCTAGCACATAAGGTTGTGAAGTGTTAACCAACTGTTTTCTGTGGTCAAAACTACAGAGATTGAATGCTTCCACCTCCATCTGCATGCTGTGTGAGTGAGTAAGTCACTCAAACAGTACAACTTAGTTGCCTCAGAAAAGGAGCACATTGTGTGGCTGTTTTATCTGGTTAACAAATGCATAAAAGAAACTAATGATTAAATATTAACCTTTTTGGGCCTTTGTTCCCTTTCAATTTTAGCTTTGCCCATGAATTCTTGAGCAAAGAAGTTGAGATGTACTCTGGGCTGTTGTTAGTAACATTTGTGGCTTTCTGGAAAACTGTTTAGAAATTGCAGGCACTAAATGACAGACGTGGTATTCAAACATTGTATCCTTCAGAAAATGTTTGTTGATGCAGTTTGTTATTTTAGCAGCTTTTTATGTATATAAGAGGAATATTTAAAATATGTTCCTGATTCTTGAGTTAAAAATTTAAGAGGGCAAAGTGGAGTTGATCTATATGATTCTAACAGCAGTGACCTGAAATGCATTTCTAGGCCAGTATTTATGAATTTATTCACTCACTTGATTTCAAGCACTATTTGAGGTTTGCAGTCATGTGGATGGTTGCAATTAATGTGTGTATGTGTGTGCATGGGGGTGTTTGCAGAAGGTATAATTTTCAACTGTCCCTGATTTATACCCTTATGTTTGTGAAAGGATTGGGGTTCATAGGTTCATAGGTGGGTACTAGGCTATTTGCCCAAAGGCATTTATAAGCCTAGCCAGAATGTATTGGCTTTCGCTGCCCCCTTAGATTAGTTCCCTGTGCCTTTGTCCAGCAGAGCCACTGAAATGATCCCCGAGGTAAACTTTCTGTTTCCCATCCACTCGTCAAGGTTTCTTTTAAAGAATGTTAGTGAGGAACTCTGCCTAATGTAGATTGGGATCTTGTTCCAAAGCATGGGAAGTCTCTGGGACAGGAATCTATCCCTCCAGCACATCCTATTTATTGTTGTGGTGAGGTTTAGATCCCTAGAGCATGTGGCTCGAGGGGATAAGATTTTCTTTAGGTGGAGCATGTCCATCAATTCTGGGTTGGACATGGCCTTGTATGTCAGGCAGAGATCACCTCTGAGTAGGCGGTATGCAACCAAGTACAACTGGAGTTTCTTCAGTCGAGCTGCATAGGGCATCTGTTTGAGGCCATTGATCCTTTTGGTGAGGTACTTCTGTGGTCTTTCCAGCTGTTGCAGGTGTCTTGTAAGGTACATCCCAAATGGGGCGTTGTACTCTAAGATCGGCCTGATGAGTGATGAGTAGAGGGGCACAATGACCTCTTTTGATCTGGATGCGAACCCTTTTTTGATTAGGTGGGCCACATAGAAGGTGAGATTACTATCTACTTGGGTCCCCAGATCCCTTATTACGTCTTCCGTATTTAGGGGACTACCACCTATGTGGCAGTTTGTGGGTACTTTGTTTTTTCCAAAGGGGATGACTATGCACTTTTTAGCATTTAGCTTGAGGCCATGATTTTGATACCAGGTATCCGTCTCAATAAGACCTTTTTGGAGGATGTCTGCGTCAGCCAGAGAGTCAATTATAGCCCCTAGTTTGCAGTCATCTGCGAACTTGGTCAGCCATAGTCCTCCTGTGCTTGCCTGTACCTCTGAGAAGTATATGCCAAACAGGAGGGGTCCTAGGACTGAGCCCTAGGGAATGCCACTTTAACTGGTTTAGAATCAGACCTAGCTCCCGCAACTCTCACCATGTGGGTTCTGTCCATGAGCCAGTTGGCAACCCATCTTGTGACGTAGGGGTTTATGTTCAGGCTGGTAAGCTTGTCTATAATACCAGAATGGGGAATGGTGTTGAAGGCCTTAGCGAGGTCTAGGTAGGCTGTGTGTACCACCTTTCCCTCATCTATAGCCTTGGTAACTGTCTCAAAGAGGTCCACCAGGTTTAGGAGGCATGATCTGCCCTTAACAAAGCCAAACTGGGTAAGGTCCAGTGTTTGGAGGTTCCCAATGTGTCTGTTAATGAGTTCCATGATGATGCACTCCATAGCCTTGCAGACTAAGCTAATCAGGCTTATAGGGCAATAGTTCCCAGGGTCTGTTGTGGCTCCACCTTTGTGCAGCAGAATAACTGTTGCTGTGTGCCACTCTATGGGTATGTAGCCTGTGGAGAGGCTGAGTTTGAACAGTGTGTTTAGGTGAGGGGTTAGTTCGTCTTTGAGCTCATGTAGGATGCAGCCTGGGACACCGTCTGGTCCCATTGATGCTGTGTTTTTTGGCTTTGAAGAGGGCTGTTTTAACCTGAGTGTCTATGATTTCAGGGACTCCACATTCTTCTAGTATGGTTATGGGCCCTTTTGGGAGTGAGAGGGGGGTGAAATTTGCACTGAACCTGTCTGCCAGGATGTTGGCGATATCAGTTGATTCAGGGTATTTTGTGCCATTCTGCACTAACTCCAAGCAGATCTGAGCATTGCCACTTAGATTCTTGAGATAGCTAAAGAATGCCTTGTGGTTATCTTTGGAGTCTTTGGCAATTTTTCTTTCAAAGCTCGCCTTGGATAATTTTATGAGGGATCGTAGTTTCTTGCTGATACTTATCAGGGATGTCTTTCCTTCTTGGGATTTTACTCTTTTCTGTACTAGTTTCCTCCTTCTATTGTATAGCTTGTTTATGGCAGGAGTCCACCAGACTGGTTTCTTTTTCTTGGAGGAGTGAGTTTTGGTTTTACTTGGAATAGCACGATCCATGCATTCTTTTAGCTGCCCGTAGAATGCATTAGTAATGGATTTTGCAGCTTGGACAGTGTTATCCTTCAGCATGGGGGCTTTGAAACTTTCCACCTCGGTCTTAAGTAATGTGAAGTTTGCTTTGAAAAGTTTTTCACGGTGGCTTTCTTGTCCGGGGTTGGGGGCGGAATATGGATATCCAAAGTGATTTGTTTATGGTCAGATCTAACCAGTCAGGGGCTGACCTCTGGTGTGGAACACCAGTTGCTCATGTTGGTGATGACCAGGTCCAATATGTTGTCACCTCTGGAGGGAGTGTTGACCAGTTGAACCAGGGAGTTTGAGTTTATAAATTCTAGGAAAAGTTGGGCAAGGGAGTTAGTACTTGAGTAGTTCTCCCAGTTAATGTCTGGATAATTGAAATCACCCAATATTAGGGTGTTTGGTAGGACCTTTATGTTTCCCAGTGTTTCCAGAAATGTGGAATGGGGGTCCTGGGACATGTTGGGTGATCTGTAGCAAGCTACAATTTGAATTGCAGTTTTGCCCATTGTTAGTTGCACGTGGATGATCTCTGAAGCATCATGCTGTGCCACTAACCTGGAGGTGTGGGTATCCTTGATGAATATGGATATGCCCCCACCTTTTGTATTTCAGTTTGGGTTCTGTGGCTGAAATGTATGGTATGAGTTGTAGCCTGGTAGTGCTGGGGTGCTCTCTGGAGCCTTAAACCAAGTTTCTTTTACTGCACATATACCAATTTTCTCCATACTGAGGAGTGCCTCGAGTGCGTGGATTTTGAGGTTTAGACTTCTGGCATTGAGTAGCATTACCCTCAGTTTTTTGTTACTTGTGCTATTTATGGCAGTGGATTTGTCTTTTGAGCCTTGCCTGAAAAAGGCATTATGAGGGTGGCAATAGCCTTGGCAAGTATTCAAAAGCATAAGGGTGACAGGTGCAAGCCATCTCTAGTGAAGCAGCATGGCTTGTCGAGCATGTCATCCCAGGCAGACAGACACTGGATCCTCTTTGAATGACACCAGAAACTTAGACAATTGTTGAAATCGAGAATTTTTTCTTTATACCGTGGTATCATTCTTGGTGAGGGCAGGATGCTACTCAGGGTCAGTGTCATACCGGCCTGGGCTACGTGATCAGAGAGCTCTTCCATGTCTGTTTTCATTTAGTCCAAGGAGGTACGGCTCAGGTCATTCACACCAACATGGGCAATGACAGAGTCATATTTGTACTTGTTCTGGAGTGACCTGAGTGCTTGTGTTATGTGGTGGATCCTGGCACTCGACAGGCAGCTAACAGTAACCTTCTCCTTATTCAGCCTAGTGAGTGGGACATCAGTGTGCCTGACTATAGAGCCACGTATTACTAGTGTGTTGGGTATGTTATTTTGCCTTAAGGGCTGTGATTGCATGGCACACTGGTTTTGTGAAGTATGTGTTGCATGGTTTGTGCTGGGTGTTGGAGGTTACTTGGATGTTTGCTTTGGAGGTCTCTGTTGGTTTTGCAGATTTTTATTTAGAGCCTCGGAGTATGTTTCCATGTATTTATGTGTGTTTTTTGCCAGTGCTGGTTTAATGGGTCTATGTAAGACTGGTGGTGTGATGCAAGTGTTTCCCTTCTCCTCTTGACTGTCTGATCCAATCTTAGGTTGAGAGAACTTAACCTTAGTTTGTGTAATGGTTGAGGTATTTACTTTACAGACCAAAAGTACAGGGTTTGAGCCTTACCAAGGGAAATTGGCTAGGCTTAAGATGGTCCAGTAGGGCAGATGACTTAGTACTTGGCTCACATTTACGAGGCCGGATAACATGCCAGGCTGGGTCTATTTCAGAGTATTCAAAAGCCATTTACTTGAAACACAAATCATTGTGATAACAGTGAAATGGCATTTCATTGACTCATCACATCATTGACAAGTTGCTGATGAAAAGAAGGCAGCTGGCCAACAGCTGTAAGGTTGCTCCTTTGTCCACTATGGTGCGGATTTGGTATATTTAGTTTGTGGTTGTGTCGGTGGAACAGCCCCCCACTTGTGTGGATTCGTAGTGTTTTGCTGTGGTTTGTTTTTATTCTTGGCCGACTGCCTTTGTTCCCTGGCTAACCTGTCGATGTATGGAGTTGATGAAATGCCACTTTGCTGTTGTTGTCTTGATGATCTGTGTTTCTAGTAAGTGGGTTTTCGATACTTTGATGTAAACCCACCAGGCTACCTAATGGTGTCAAACACCCTAAAGAGGCTATTCAAGAATAAGTACAGCAACAGATATTCCCTTGCACAACATTGGGTAATTATAGACCCATAATCCTGACCAATCTCTTCTGTAAGGCAATAGAAAGCAGCATTATGGAACTAACAAATAAAGATGCAGGTAATCTATAAATACTCTACACAACCCTGTTTAAATTCATCAAGGGCAGGTCCTGCTTATTTAATGTGGTCAAATTCTTTGAAAAAGTCATTGAGACAATGGATAAGTCTAAATGTGTGCACCCTGCATATCTGAACTTTGCAATGGCATTCAACACCATCTCATACACTCACACATTGCAGATATACAATTACAGCCAAATGTTAATGCTTATTTAACTCACTAAACAGTAAAACGCCTCCCAAGTAAATCCCAGGAAATAGGAGTGAATGGGTTAACCTCCTCTAAAAGAACTATCATAAGTATGTTACCTTAGGTCACACTCCTTGAGCAACATCTTTTTGGCCTTTGCTCCTCTGAGATCAAATTTAATGATACGAGTTTTTGGCTGACCACTTTTAAAGATGACTGAAAACTAGGTAATATCATAAAGTACCCAGAGGACAAAATGGTTCCTGTCCTAATAAACTGGAGATTAAATGCTAAGAAATGTACAAATAATATCCTTTGGCAAGCATGATCTCCATTGTAACTATCACATTGACAAAAGCACATAGAAAACTGAACACATAGTTAGAGAACTGGGAAGTAAAAAATGAAATATCCTTTGATCAAGACATATCCATGATTGTATAGAAATCATTTTTCATTGCACATCTTGTATCTGGTGGCATAGAGTCCAGCTGCAGGGATACAATTGTTCCACTATACTTGGCATTGATTAGGCCTGTCACTGAAAATAGTACCCCTTTCAGTATGTACCTGTCGAAACTCTAATCACAACTGGAACAACAACAATGTTTTCTCATTAAAAGCCAGTTAATGGTGCAGACTATGTGAAAGTGAAGGACTATGCAGACATGCCCACAAGCTTTTTTTGCTGTTTGTAAGCTAGCAAAATGTATTAAAACTACTATGGTTATACGCAAAATGAATCATTTGAATGTAAAGTGATAATTACTTTCAGATATTTTCAGAATTTAGAGGTGAACATGGGCTTGTACAAGCCCTCATATATTACCAGTATTGAATTAAGGAAAGTTGTACTTTGTGCAGCTATGTAGAAGTGAATTAAATAAAGATATAAGGTGTTATGGACTGGATATATGGATGTCCTTATGTGGACGTCTTGACTGAGTCTTTATAAGGCTGGAAATGTGAAGACAGGACAGCTAGAAAGAGGAAAGAGAAGATAATGTACACACAAAAGGAAGACATCAAAAGGGTTTTGCTGGAGGAGGTTGGAGAGTTGTGTTACTATGTTTTTCATGGGGATAAGACAAAAGGAAGACATTAAGATAATTGTGCGACAGAAAGGCTCATCCAGGCACTGCTACACTTTGCTGTGAAGGAAAGGTTAGTTTGCTTTTATTTTTTGTATTACTGTATTGCCTTTCTATATTTTGAATACTGTAGTTTGTTTTCTTTACCTTGTGTTTTGCTTGCATTCTGTTTTAACAGCATATTAAAAACTCAAAAGAGACCACAGCTCTCTCTGTTCAGAGGCAGCAAGAATTTTTCCATTTCCCACATTTAGTTGTCTTGTTGAATACCACTCTCTTTCTAGTTGCCCACTTATGTTAATCATCTAACTTCTCTAGTGCACACTGTGTATTCTTTTCTTTTTCAATTACTACCTTTAAAACTTGTCCTTAGACTAGCACTTTCTCTAATACCTGCTGGGAGAACTAGACTCAACTTAAAACTTTACACTCACTGTTTAAGAGGAGAATAACAAGGAGAATAGTATATAGAGCACTAAATAGCCTATGCCTATAAAAAACACCAATCACAACCAATGTGTCACATAGTTCACAATCAGTGTGCCACCCAGCAACAGCCCCTAAAGGCAAGCAACACACCTAACACTTTTATTCATAGGTGACTTATAGTCCGGGCACACTGATGTCTCTCTGGTTGAATTGAATAGGGAGAAATCACAACAGTCAGCTGCCTGTGCCACATACATCCGCCACATAGCATGCACTCAAGATACAGGAAACAACAAGTACAAATATGACTCATTCATTGTCCATGAGTGATTGAATTGAGACTGCCTCACCCTGCACTACAAGAAGAAGCAGAGAATCAGTCTCAGATCATCATGTGGCCCAAGCAGGTATGACCCCTGCCCTGAGTCCTGTCCTGCCTTTGCCTTGATACCACAATTACCCATGCTGGAAAATGATTGAGAATTGACTAAGCTAATGAATTGGTGTCATTCAAGGGATCAGTATCTGTCTGCCTGGACATGATTGATTGACCAGCCCGCGATGCAGAGATGGTCTGCACCTGTCACCCTTGGTGCCCGTAACAGGTACAAGCATGCAAAATCTGAAGGTAATGCTACTCAATGCTAGAAGTCTAAAACCTCAAGGCACTCAGTTGCCCTGCTAGACAGGGGTCCAGGAAAGTAAATAATGTGGGAAGAAATAGCCAATGAAGAAGGTAGAAGAGGAAGGGCACTATTTTTTTTGGTGTGGAATAGCCATTTTTCAAAATTCTTGCATAATAGGGAAGTTAGGATTAGGAATAAGGGAATCGTGTAGGACTGAGGCTTAGGAAAGAGTTAAGGAATGGATGCAACAAAAAAGACAGGAAAGACAGACAGAAAGACCACAGTGAATCAACACTGGTGAGGGAAACAAGACACAAAAGGGGGAGGGGAGGATGTGCTGTACCTGCAGTAGGTCATCATGGTGACATAGAATAAAGGTCTCTGGTGGCTGAATGGATGAAGCTAACCATTTTTCTAAGAATGTAACCCACTGGAGGAGGTCTTGCATATGTTGAAGGCTTCTCTCCACCACCAACTCAACCACATCCTTTTACAGGTCCAGAAGATTGAGTTGCTCACATCTTTCTTGGGAATGACAGACCCAGGTGCCCAAAGAACCAACCAGAGCCACTGTTTCTACACTAAGATGTCCCAAGCGAGCAGATGGAGATGATGATCAGTCTCTGACCTTACAGGTGCAAGGCTGTGCTTCCCATAAGATCTCTAGACCTGTGGAAAAGGCATGATAAAAGGATCACTGATCAGGTTGGTTTATTAACTGGACTGAATGTTGAATAAATATAGTACTCTCTTTATATAGTGTTTGAAATGCAGCCTTTTTGAAGTGGGCCTATATCTTCTTTTTGTATTTTATATTTTGCATGCAGGTTCAGTGAATGCATTTTCAGTGGAATAGTACAGTTAAGCTGTGTTGAGCGAGTGACCTTTGGTTCAAACACTGATAAAGACAGACATGCAGCGTTCTCAGCTTCTCCAGATAACACTTTCGGTGTGTGTCAGACTGATCTTACAGAGATAGAAACAGACAGCTAGGAGACATTTTGTAAATTGGATAATCTGCAATGTTAATAAATCTTGTTGTTAAGAGTTCTAGCTGAAGCTTCAAGGTCTGAGAACTGAGAGTCCTGTAGCTATGCATTTTAAACAGTGTCAGTGACATGTACTATTATAAAAATCTTCAATTTTAGAGCAAGTGATGGTTAGATTTGATAAAGATAATGTGCTAAAAGAAAATTGGTTATATAGAGACTGCATATATATTAAAGTATGATACAGTGTCATCTCAGGGATTAAATGTATAATGTTATTAAAAGTATTTAATTTAATTTAATTTAGCTTGTTCAATATACTTTCAAGTAGTTGATTGTTTAATAGCTTCTATATATATAAACCTGTGTTTATTATGTTTACTTTATTACTCCTTTGAAGGCTTAGCTGAGGTGCTTGAGTATAATAAAGTTCTTGTGGGTCTATGGTCTATTTGATTCTATATTTAAACCCATACATCATACCTTAAGTTACTAGAACCACTCACCATCCAGTCCAATACCATACCCATGGGTGATTTTAACAACCCATTCATTAATTGGGAGACATACATGACCAATAACATGAAGGCCTAAAGATTTCTTGGCTTTGTAAATTCAACCCTGGAGCAGCTAGTCTGCACTCCCACTAGGGAAGCAATTTTCCTAGATTTGGTACTCACGACTATGGGAGAGTGCTGCACCTCCCCTCCCCCAGTGTGATGTCCTAACTGGTAAGATCAGATAACAGAGTGGTCTCCTTGGAGTAAAGCTAAGACTAGCCCTTCCTCTTAATCCCAAAAAACTTTAGGAACTTCTCCTAGGTAAATTACCCCCTATTAAGGGACAGCATAGCTGGTTTTCAAACTCCCTCAAATCCAGAATATACAGAAACCTATGCAGAGGTGTACACAAAAGCCAAATATGAGTATATAAACAATTGCGTATAAATGGTAGTACGAGACAAAAATAATCCCAAGTCAAACCACAAAAACAAGTCACTCTGGTAGACCCCTGGTATTAATATGTGTGCAACAGAAAGAAAATCCTGTTGAGATGTAAGAAGAATCGTGTACAGTAGTCTAAACAAGTGAATCAGGGAACCAGTCAAGTCTATGAAAGCAGACTTTGAGGTAAAAATAGCCTTCAAAGATAAAGATAACCATAAGGCATTTTTCAGTTATGTCCACAATCTTAAGGGCAATGCCCGACAATGTACAGAATTAATTGTAGATGACATCACCTATACTCAGACTGAAGATATAGCAAATCTGCTGGCTGATAAATTCAGCTCACATTTTCATTACCCCATCACCCCAAGTTCTCCCCCAAGGAATATCCTCTACCACTCCACCTCCAATTATCAGCAGCGAACAGGTTGCCACTACAGTCTTTAAAGCTAA
Source organism: Protopterus annectens (assembly GCF_019279795.1). NCBI lineage: Eukaryota > Metazoa > Chordata > Ceratodontiformes > Protopteridae > Protopterus > Protopterus annectens. Next base: position 1,912,275,806 of record NC_056729.1, read on the forward strand.
AAGCATAGCTTCAGTGTGGTCTGATGATATACCACCTTGCCTTTTAAACAACTTAAATCAGGACTTATCAGTCCCTTTAGGAACTATATTTAACCACAGCCTCAGGACTGGCTTTGTCCCAATGGAGTGGAGGGCAGCAACAGTTATTCCTCTGCATAAATGGGGACCATCTACTGGGAAATTGCAGACAGGTTTGCATAGTCTTATATGGAAGGCCATGGAAATAATAATCATAGGCCTGATAATTAATGACATAGAAAACCTCCAAACACTGGACCTGACCCAATTTAGCTTTATCATGAGCAGGTCATGCCTACTGAATTTGGTGTATTTGTTTGAGAAAGTCACTAAGGCCATAGGTGAGGATAAAACAATACATACTGCCTACGTTGATCTAGCCAAAGAAATTGACACAATTACCCACTCAGGTATTATAAATAATCTCACAAAACTGGGCATATATCCCTACATTACCAGATGGATAGCCAATTGGCTCATGCACAGAACACATGTGGTTATAGTGGATGAATCCAGATCCAGCAAGAGGACAATTACTAGTGATGTGCCACAGGTCTCAGTGCTGGGACCACTCCTGTTTGGAATATAATTCTTTAAAGTGAAGGGTGAATGTGGAAGGCCTTAGCATGACAACATTTGCCAAGAACTGTGATCTGGGGGCAATCACTGGATCCCCCAATGATGTAGATATCCTCCAGATGGGTATAGATCAGACAAATGATTGGTGCCAGAACCATATCCAAAAATTAAATGTGAAAAAATGCATTATCATACCCTTTAAGAAGTCAAATACCCCTGCAAATTACAATATTAATAGCACACTCCTATGAGTAGACTCAGAGGTGAGAGGTCTAGGGTCACAGATAGATAGTAGCCTGAACATTGACTGCCATGTGCCCACAGTGGTGAGGAAGTCCTTCTATGTGGCACAACTTATAAGTAAAAGTATGGCATCCAGATCCAAAGGAATTATAGCCTTGCTGCACTCAGCCTTCATTATACCAATAATCAAGTAGAATGCAAAATTTGCAAGTACTTGACTAGGCAATTACAGCTCATATCTGTTCCTCACAAAAAATATTGGGTGCCAACAACATGTCCTATATGGACAGACTAAAATCCCTATCCCTTTACTCTGTCTCCTACCACCTATTAAGGAGCAACCTATGCCTGGTTTACAAGGCACTGACAAATCCAGCCCCGATGGAACTCTTACATATCCGTAAGTCAAATAGCATGAGAGTCAGCCAATATAGGGATTTAAACTTAGTCAGAGATTCAAACAAAATATGCTGGACAGACAGGTATGTGTCTCTGAGATTGTCCTTTCTTTGGAACAGGCTTCCTCTTCATACTAAGCAGAGCCCTTCCCTGCCCTTTTTAAATGCAGTTTGTATCACTGAATAGGGAATTGCAAATTTGTAGCTGGGGTAGTGTCTGTTTCCCTTATAGACAGTGCAATCTGTAAGATACTCAAGGCATAGGCAAAAATCCATATTGGCTAAAATCAGGTTATATTGTCTAGACTTGTAAGGGCTTTGCTAGCCTAGTAATCTGCTATGAAACTATAAACCTATGAATCTATGAACTTGCATCTAAGGCATGGATAGTACTTTGTAAAGTCTTGTATCGGTCTTAGGAATACAGCAGTAGTAGGTTAGAATGTAGTCTACAGACTGTTAGAATAGTGCATACATATTCAAAAGGTAGACCCTACTTTACTGTAATGGAGATCTGGTCAGTGGCCTTCACTGCAACTTTCCTATGAAAATTTGAAATCAATGTATGCCTATTGGAATGGTGTGATGCCCCTGCACTGGCCCAGTAATCAAGGACCCTCAGTCATCATAACTGGCAACAACTAGAGGACATACACACTGGAAGGATGACAAGTACACACACAGTAAAGTGTAACTTCCCTTAAGAGCACATAGAGATCACAGTCAGTCTGTGGCTGGTTTCTCCCTCTTTCTCCAGATTCCCAGTAAGACTCCCTACTGGCACAGCTATAGGTTAAGATCGCAGCTGAGGGGGCTAAGCCATGACCTCCAGCACCCTCTCTGACCAACCAGTGCTTTGTGTCCCTGCTCAAGTAGCTGACACACACATACTTTGAAATTTGGTTTACATACACACACACACACACACACACACACACACACACACACACACACACACACACACACACACACACACACACACACACTCGCATCCTGGGGATGGCTGGTGGAGGTTTACTAGCTATGCCCCCTTCTGCCCAGACGATAAGGGAGTTTCCACTGCCACCAACCCCTACTTATCAGCTACTATAAGGCCCTTACAAAGGGTGTCCAATCCTCCTGTGTAATGTTACTATTATCCAAATGGTAGTCTGACCAAGACTTGCAAGGTTATTTTGGAGTGACCTGCACAGTGTCACTAAATGCATATGCAAGTACGCTAAGAGCTTAAATATGTCTCACAAATATTAGCCACAAAGATAGGTTTAAGTATATCTAATAATAAATAATAAAAAAACAAGACAATACTCAGTCAATCAACACAGTAACTTCAGAATTAAAAATCACAGGAAATATTGTAAAACATCATTGCAGGACAGTCCCAAATAAATACAGAAAACATCTAAACTAATGTTTATTATATTCCTATCTATATCTAAGTGAGATACTATGCCCTAAATCTTACTTACAGCAATGCAAGTGCAGATGATGATGATGATGAGTGGATGTTCTTGCTAGGTCCAGGACAAAATACAAAATGCCCAGTCTCTCTCTGAAAGATTTCTTAAATTAATATTAAATATTACTGCAGGGTTAGCTTGGATGACATCACTTTTTGCTCTCAAGCTAAACCCCTCATTGTAGCATTTGACATCTTCTTGTGAAAAATACATAGCCTTCAGATGTTTGCAGTTGCTAGGGCATAAAACAATAAAACACTTAGAAAACAATGCAGAAGGCACCCTAGTTCTAGACATCCTGTCTCCTTGTGCATTGAAACTAACTTTTATAACACAATCGTAAAATAATTTAATTTCAACTTATTTTCTTGAAGTTTTGCATATTAACTCTGTATGTTCCAGTTTCTAATATTTAAAATTTGCACAGGTCTATAGTTTATATGCATTTCTGTTCTTTTCCAGCAGGGTATGTTGTGGTTACATTTTAGCTCAGTACTTTACACACACATCTGTACCAGTAGTTTAATATACACATAACATATAGTTCTCTTACACGTGTAAGACAAGCATATGAATCATATTGATATTCACAAATGGCATATGATTATTTACAACTTCCAGTTAGCTGGGCTGTCAGTGTCTCCTTTTGTTACATTTCTATATAAATCATATTAATATTCTCAAATGACATATAATTATTTACAAAATTCCAACAAGCTGGACTGGCAGTATTTCCCTTGTGTCACAAATGGCTAGACAATTGTGTTATGGTGTGATTCATAGAGCTTCACTAATCTGAGCTTCATTTGCACAGGATCTGGCGTAACTGATGCCAGTAGGCTTAAGTCTGCCATATTAAACTGAGCTGAGTTGCATTTGTTACCAACACTCAAGGCATTAGCAAAAGAAGTATTATTTGAAAATTGTTATAAATCACCAAGACTGATAAAATTATTTCAGATCTTTTTATCAGAAGCAGCAGCATAAAATAATTAGCATGTTTTGGTAACTATGCATATAGCTATTGGTTGCAAATAGTAACTAAGGAAAATTAAAATAGCGCTCAATGCACTATTACAATATGTACTATTAAACAGTTTCAGTGTTGGTGTCACGTGTGAGTCAATTTTAATTGTGGCTCTAAATTAATACTTTCAGGTTACCACAAGTTGCAGCTACAGGGATCAAGACACTAAGGAGACAACTTCACACCTGAAGAGAACCATATCCTAGTAGATGCTCTCAGGACATATGATAATTGTCTGCTTAGGACAACTGGGGCAAAGCAGGCAGAGGGAGCAAAGGCATGGAATCTAGTAGTGACATATATCAGTTCATTAGGGGAGTTAACTGCACATTGGTACAGTGTAAGAAAAGAGCAAATGACATAGTGGGACATGCAATTATGCAAATGATATAGTGGCATGTGCAATGACGCAAATTATGTAGTGAGACAAACAATGATAAAATGACACAAATAACATAGTGGAACATGCACACAGATGACATAGTGGGACATGCAATGACAAAAGCTAGTGACACTGTTTGGGGGATCTTCTACAAATCAACCATTAACACCTGATGAGGAGTACCTTCTCTCCAAAGTTGCAGACTCCAAATCTGACCTCAAAGCAGTGACAAGTGGAGTACCACAGGGTTCCATCCTGGGACCTCTCCTGTTTGGTATCTACTTCTCTGACGTACAGGCTAACACAGAAGGCCTCTGGCTAACAAAGTTCACAGATGACTGCAAACTAGGAACCATAGTCAAGTCCCCAAATTATGTGGACATTCTGCAGAAGGGCCTTGCTGAGACAGATGCCTGGTGTCAAAGCCATGGCCTCAAGCTCAATGCCAAAAAGTGCAGTGTCATCCCCTTTGGTAAAAACTCTGTACCCGTGAACTACCATGTAGGCAGCAATCTACTTAACACCAAATGTGTGATAAGAGACCTTGGGACCCAGGTGGACAGTAGTCTTTCCTTTGTTAGTCACATCACAACAGTAGTCAGGAAGTCCTTCTACGTGGCACACCTCATCATAAAAGGGTTCTCATCCAGGAAAAAAGAGGTCACTGTTCCCCTCTACTTGACACTCATTAGACCCATTATAGGGTATAATGCCCCTTTTGGAATGTACCTCAGAAGACATTTGCAGCAGCTGGAAAGGCCACAGAAGTACCTCACAAGGAGGATTACTGGCCTCAAACAAATGCCCTACACTGACCACCTCAAAAAACTCCAGCTTTACCCTTAGCATATCGCCTACTCTGAGGTGATCTCTGCCTAACATATAAAGCTATGTCAAACCCAGACCTGTTGGACATACTACACCTAAAGAAATCCCAATCCCTCCAAGCTGCATGCTCTAGGGACCTAAAGCTTGTCACCACAATAAACAGGACATGCTGGAGGGATAGATTCCTGTCCCAGAGACTTCCCATACTCTGGAACAGGCTACCCATCTATGTCAAGTAAAGTTCTTCATTAGCACTCTTCAAGAAAAATCTTGATGAGTGGATGGGAAATAGGAAATACACCCCGGGGATCACTTATTTGTCTCTGCTCGACAGTGGCACAGGAAAATAAATTTCTTGGGTGGTGTAAGCCAGGGAACCTTGTTGGCTAGGCTTACGTAGGCCCTTGGTCCGATAGCCTAGTATCTACCTATGAACCTATGAATCATAATGAGCAATGACTGTGATGCAAATGAGGATGTCATAGGAATCAAAAGATGAGGTGTGGCACCAATACTTTTAGGCCACTGTAATGGACACAGTGTGGCACACAAGAAGGTTACTGCATAGTTGATGTCAATACTTCATGCTAGCAAATACTGCCCAGGATAGCTGTTTATATATAGCCCACTATGTTTTTCATTAGCAGATGCCCTATCTACATCAGCAATGCACAAATGTTCATATAATTTGGTAAGGGTCTGTATCATCAGTTTGTACATAAATAATTTTTGGTGGTGTAACTTCTAAACATGTCATCACTTATTCCATGGCAGGCTCAGTACAAGAACCAAATATTTCCACTGTGCCACCACAGCAGAGTGAACTTGAGTGCACAATGTACATCGATAATGATGTCATAACTGTCATACTCATGACATTGCCTGAGAACAGTAGCACAAATTTGCAAAGTGCATTGGCTGGACACTCCTCTCATAACTTCATAAACAGTAATACAGGCATATACAATCAAAAGAATGAGGGCATTGCACTGAGACCTGAAGACTGGGGGACAGCTTGTAGCTAAAAGCATGGTCTCTAATGAAGAGCAAATACACTTTCAGGAAGATGCTACCATTTAAGAGACAATAGTACTCCTCTTTGACACCCATGCAAAGGGTTGCCAGGCAAAGGCATATATCACAGCTAGTTTCGGAAACATACAAAGCCTTGGCTGCCCAGTAACAGATATGCCATGAGATTGTTCAGGCTCAAGCCACTACCACTGAGATTCAGCTATAGACAATTAGGGAACTGCAGGGTATATGTGAAGAATTTCAGGGTCTATATTAGATTAACAAAGTTTCAGAACTTCGAATACCATATGGCCGACACCATATGATCAAAGTTCTAAAACTTTAAAAATCTAAAAAATAACAAAACAAATGAAAGTAAACTAAGTGTTTTAGCAGGGGGACCAAGCTCCCCCAACACCCCCCTCACCCCTGCTACTTAAATAGACCAACTCTGAGATTGCACTTTAATGGACAATGCCACGGAAAGGGAAAATTTCCCTTGCCTACACTGTAGCGTGATCTCGGAGTTGGTATATTTTAGTAGCTGGGCATGTGGGAGGTGCAGCAGGGCTTGTCTCCCTGCTTAAAGCACTTACTTTTGTTTGTTTGGGTTTTTTTTTTTAGATTTTTGAAGTTTCAGAACTTCGATCATATGGTGTCGAGCATATGGTATTTGAAATTCTGAAACTTCGTTAATCTAATATAGACCCTAATTTCATCCTAGATAGAAATGCCAGAGGCCAGGGACAATACCATGATGATCTTCATGCGTGTATAACCCATGTAAATAATAGTACCCACAAAGCATTCTTAGTCATTGCCTGCGAATAAGATTTTCTGTGACTACTCTTATGTATAGCATGATTTTGTGCAGTTTGTGGCTAAGTGCAGCTTCGGCTCGATTCACAGGGGCTGTCTGCACTTAAGAGCAGCCCAGTCAGTCGACTTAAGAAAAACTTGTGTTAATGAGACATTAATGAGATATAGATGAGGAATGCCTTAAATGTGCATGGACAAACATATGCAAATGGTGTCTTTTCCCACTTATTTGCATTTCATTGTTGCTTTTTCATGTGAGTCTGCATTATGTGCACATATCATATAAAAGACAATGGTACACCTTATTTTGCAATTGGTGAACTTGCTTGCTGTAACTGACAACCCGGCAGTTTCATCTTATGATCTGTTTGTCACAATTGTGCTAAAGCCACAGACACCCAGCAGATATCCAGCCAAGAATGCACAAGTATAGGCAAAGATTTACTCACTATAACTTTGCTGACTAAGAAATCCTTGATAGCTTTACAATGGACAGATATTTTTAGGGCATTAGTGAATTTGTATGGCCCACATAGAAGGAGTGGGAGATGTGTGGTCTTCCCATACCTTTAGGCAGGAGGGTATGTATAGCCCTCACTATACTTGTCAAGAGTACCATGCAGAGACAAACTGGGGACATGTTGGGTACTTCTCAGTTTTCTGCCTTGAAAATACATCAGCAATTCCTTTATAAAGTCTTGACACATGCAGATCAGTGTATTTATCATCAGTGTCATCCCAAAACTGGGCCAGAACTATGAGTCCATTTTCAAAGGTGCTTGGTGTGATAAATTGCGCCCATATTGTCTTTAGGACCAAAAGAAAATAAGGCACCTCACCTTTCTTACCCACCCCTACCGGAGTACCACAGGGGTCCATCCTCGCAACAATGCTGTTTAATATCTTTATCAATAACTTTAATTCAATTGTTCCTACTGCCAAAGTAATCTAATATGCAGATGACTCTACACTTGTCTGCTCTGCCTCTAACCTCCCTGAACTACTATCTAAAACTCAGACTGCCTTCTCAACTTGAGATCTGGATGCGCCAAAAATCACCTTTCTCTCAATGTTAACAAATCTAAAATGCTACCATTCACACCCTCAAAATCTTTCTCTTTTGATAAAAATTAATTCAAAGTCCTTAGCCAAAGCAGCTCTCCAATTAAAGCTGTTCCCTTTGCCAAACTACTAGCTGTAACTATAGACGGACACCTCAAGTTCGACAACCATATTCAGCAAAATATAAAAAAAAAAAACACCAAAAACTAGGTATGCTCTACAGGAACAACCACTTCCACTCTACTTCTGTCAGGCATACTCTGGCCTCCTCTTACCTCCTTCACTCTCTTCTGTACGGCAGCCCGCTACTAACAAACCTATCTTCTTCCATCACTTCCAAACTTGAAAGCTTTTATAACAAAATTTGTAAATTTGCCACCAAAGCAAACATTCCACTCATCACTGTGTTACCCTCCAATCCCTCAACTGGTTAGAACTCACAAATTACCTGGACTTCCTCCAGCTCACTAAAGCACATAGACTAATATTTAATCCAACCAAATGCCCCACTCTAACTAATATCCTTCCCCCATACACCACAAATAGAACTCTCAGATCTGAACACAAAAACTTAATTACTGTCCACAAACCTAAACGTCCTGCTGGACAACTTCTCCTCGCCTTCTCCTTAGGTAAGAAATGGAACTCTCTCCTTTCCACACTAAGGACAACGTCAAACACAAACAACTTCAAAACTCAGCTTTACACCTACCTCTCCTCTAAATGGAAATGTAACTGCATTCTCCCTACATAGAACTCTTTAACAAAAGCCCCTGGGAGGGTATACTCCTGAGTTCCTAAGCACCTTACAGCTAGCTATAACCTTCTATAACTAATTCCCATACAATCTGTCACACCCTGTAAATATTGCAAATAGCTTCTCACTTTTGACTTTAGCTGTGTGAATTTGTTAAAATGTATCTGCACAATATTTTTCCACTATGGGCAATATTGGTTACTCTGTATTATTTGATATGTATTTCGTATTTGTACTTGTACTTATACCCTGGTAATCAAACTGAAAATAAATAAATAAATAAATAAATGCATATAATTCCATCAAATGTCAGGTAGTGCATGATGCATGGCGGTGCTTCTTCAACATGTCAGCCCTTCATTCTGGCATCATCCACGATTCTCACATACGGTTCTGTTATGTGAAATATGATCAAACAATGGTCCAACAATACTCATCACTGCATGTTCATATGGCATCTCTGTACTGGAAATTGGAATCAAAAGAGTTTGGAAATGTGGATTATTGTCTGTCTTCTGACATTCAGGCATCCAACTTTTAAATTCAATATGTTTGGTTAAAAAAAACTTGATAGGACCAATATTTCATATTGCTCCTATTCTATAACTATATGCTAGAAAACCAGAAGTGTAGCTGGGTGAACCAGCACCCTGTTCTGACGCCATGAACTAGAGTTGCACCCCCTCAAAGTGAAAAGCAAAAAAAAAAAAAAAAAAAGCATTAAGCAGCATTTGGGATCGGACAAATTTGTACCTGGAGCAGTTGGCCCTTTTGCCCCACCCTAGCTACACTACTGAACCACACTACTAATTATTTGACAGGCTTTGGCACTAACAGATGACAGTACTTTCTGTCAGTTCCAACTTGTGCTGCATTATGTCATTTGCAATTGAAACTATTGCTAAAAAATGGGAACATTATTATAGCTTTTATCATCCACAACTATACCTATATTTTCCATTCTGCATCTCTAAGTTTAATTTTCCCATTGTGCCTTGCAAAGTATACCCAGCTACCTGGGGTCAGCAAGTTCTAGAGTTGCATCAGGGTCAAACTGTCATAAGGAATGAAGCATTGCTGCCTCTCCTATTAATACAGGTGCTGCAGTGTCAAAGTCTAACTTACCCTTTTGTGAAGGAAGGCAGATCCTGCCAATATTCTTAAGTGCCATTTGCTAGCTATATCGTCTTACTTTTTTAAGTTAATTTCCTTTATTAGCTTGGTGTACAGAACCCTCTTTCTTCTGGTTAAGGTTTTGGCTTAACAGGGATTTAATTAGTGCTCTCTTCAAGGTTAATTTGACTTCCAGTACACACTGTCATCTCTTTTGTCTTTCTTTCTTTTGTTTAGTTTTGGGGTTGCTCCACCTCTGTATTTGTATGAGTAAACATGACTTTCTTGTTCTTCATGATGTTATTACAACACACACAAAAAATATGCATGCAGACTCTTCTTTGTTTCAGGAAAAAAAATAAAAACTTCAAGTCTTTCATAACTCCTTAGCTCATATGAAAGCTCTCGGTGAGATGAATAAAAGGCTGCTGACAGTGTGCTTGTGTAACTTGGGTGTTTGCTGAGATATTGTAAGTTGTTTACAAAATATTACAAATGTAATAGTTGCTGTGTTTACTGTTGTGATGCCCTTGGACTGGCCCAGTAATCAAGGGTGGAAATTATAAAACAAAACTTGAACAAAGAGAAACCCTATGGCAGCTAAGATTGGGGACTGACAAAACTCCTGGGATAAACAATCTTGTTAACATCATGTGTTTTTTGAGGAACAGAAGGAGAAAATTAAATAGTTAAATATTAATGTTGTATTTTTCCTGTTATAATAAAACAATTAATTAGTCTGCTTTAATTATAATTATTTTTAATCATGTGCTGGAATTCCATGATTTGATTGGTGGTATGCAGCACATATGGCAAAGACCTTTTATATTTATATCATTGTTCTGAAGAAGTAAATTCTTTTTTACATGAAAGCAAAGAATAAAGGTGTGATACACTAAGCACATTTAATTTGATTTATTCTGCTGCTGTCCTCAGTGGGTTCTGATTTTTTAGTTTCGTTTTTTCTGCTTTGTGATGATTTTTGCTTTTATTGGTCTTCTACAACTCCCTGATGGCCAGCAGTAGAGTAGATGAACTGTTAAATGTGACTATACATTCTACTCCCAATAGTCAGAATGATAATGTTCTGCATATTTTATTAGAAACTGTGGTTGAAATAGCAGAAGTTACTTAACCAGCTCAAAGAGACAAACAAATCCAGAAAATCCAGGCATCACTTTTGGTATGAAACTGAGAATTAGACAATGATGGACGAACAGTAATTGAAAACTTAGACACAAATCATCACTGTTTACCACACCCAAAAATTAATCTAAGTACATTAGCTTTATATTAAGCCTCCATAATGATCCCTTTAAAGAAATGGACAGTTTACCTAAGGTAAGTTGCTCCAAGATAGACTTGAAAAAATTATTCATGGACTTAAAGAGCTTAAATAAGTATAAGGCTCTTTTATTAGAAAACAAGTATTTTCAATACTGCATTGAGCTTAAGAAAGTACCAAAAGGGCTAAGTTTCTTTAAGTGCCTTAATGGTACTTCTAAACAGATCCATTTTTTTCCACTTTAAAACAATTTTTCAACCAAGCAAGTATTGAGTTTTAAAATTGCTGATTACTCAAAACCATAGCTTATTAAAAGATTCAAAAGAAAAAAGTGCTTTCCTTACATTCAGAGGTACAACAATCACTGGATGAGTTTCCGGAATTAGAGCTTGATTATGACAACATTTTAGATGGTGTTGAATGGTTTGAAAAATCTATTGTATTACATAAAACTAAAAAACTCTCTAGAGACATGGCATCTTAAGATAATGACAGTGCTTATTCACATTTTGATTTTTTATATAAGAAATATTGGAGGTTTGCTTCAGCTCATCACTTAAGTTCTTTTAAAAGTCGTGCAAAAATTCATCTAGTAGCCTAGCAGCTTCCAATGACAATTTAGAAGTCCACACAGGAAGCTCTAATGGTGACAGCACTTCAGAGAATACATTACAATCTGGTGGTGACAGTATGGTTACGTGCAGACCTAGAGAGGAAAGCACAAAAGATTTGGTAGAATTACCTTATAAATCAATTAATACTGATGATTATGCTGAAAAACTTGGAGCTAAACACAAGTCTTCTTTTCAGGTTTGCATCAAGAGGTCACAACTATATCGGAGGACCAGAAATCAATACAGACAGAAATTGGACTCTTCTACTGATACTCGGTGAGTTACTAAACCAAGATCTTTAACCTTTCTAGTTGTGAACTAAAAAAAGAACATAATGAAGGGTTGGACCTGGGTTTAAATTGTATCCCTTCACACAGGGCTGCTGTCTCTGGGGCATTGTTAGATTTGAAATATTTTTACTAGAAATATGAATTTAAAATGTATTTTAAAGGACACACTACTTAAGAATTTTAAGTTTTTAAAACCTTCTAGTTACAATACAATGTTAAACAACACAATAAAAGTTTTTGAAAAAAGTTGTGAAATTAAAATAAGAAGTTTATAGAAGCAAAAGAAGAATGTAATTTTTTACAATATGTCTAAAATACAGAAGACTGCCTTAACGGAATTAAAAGATAATAAGAGGTTAAGATTTATGAAGGCTGACAAAGGTGAGGGCCTCGTGATTATGGATCAGATTATGTTAAGATATAGAAGCTATTTATCTTTATCTACATGCTATATTAAATCTTATTATACAACAAAGGAGTTCATTTATAGAGGATTCATGACATTTTATGGATATGTTTAGGAAGTTTAAAGAAAATTATTGTTTTTCTTTTGATAAAAGATCAGTTATTTACAGTGGACATTTGTTCACTTCTTGCTTCTATCCCTCATTTTGAAAGAGTAGAATTTATGAGATTTTATTTGAATCATTTTACTAAATTTACCAACCAGGAAATTAATTTGTATTTGCTTTAATAGACGTATTTTTGTATAGCAATTATTTCATCTTGAATAAGCGTGTTTATAAACAGTTAAAGAGATAGAGATGGGTTCTCCAGTAGCACCTGCTTTTGCTAACATAGTACTTGGATGGCGGGAACATGTAGTATTTAGGCCCTTGTACTTTAAATATATAGTTGTGTATTACGACAGCTGTGTTGATGATCTGTTTATGATGGTAGAAGGGACTGTTTAATATTGTCTGAAGTTGGTAGACCAGATGAATATTGATTCTAGTTTTCTGAAGTTTGTTACAGGTGACATTGGGAGGTGTGTGAATTTTATAGATGTTAATTTATATTGGAAATTATATTAACAATGATTTTGAAAGTAAAATCTATAGGAAGAATACCTTTTCTAATACTGCTTGCATTATTTAAGTAATCATCCAAGGTTTATGAAAACTAATATACATACAGGACAGTTTATAAGAGCCTCCAGGATGACTATGAATGATACAGTTTTTGAAAATGAAATAAAGTTTACTCAAGATTGCATTTAGTGATGACTGCCCATTCCCAGGAGGGTTGTGGGTGTTATCCCTGGTAAGAATTTATGGTGCCCCATCCACTCATCCAGGTTCCTCTTGAACAGTGTCATAGAGGTGCTCTGTCTCACATGAATTGGTAGCCTGTTCCAAAGATGTGGCAGTCGCTGGGAGATAAATCTGTTCCTCCAGCATGTTCTATTTTAGTCACAGGCCATATTTAAGTCCCTGTAATGGGTAGCCTTAGACCCATTTGATTTACAGATATAAAGTGAGTTCATTAGGTTTGAGACTTGGGTCGGTCTGTACGCCAGGCATAAGTATTCCCCAAGAAGTCTGTATGATACGGAGTATAGTGACAGAGACTGTTGTAAAGCACATGCTAGATGCCCTTGATCATCTTTGTTAGAAACCTCTGAGGTCTCTCTAAATGTTGTAGATGCTTAGTACGGTACATACCAAATGAGGCATTACACTCAATTATGGGCCGGGTAAGTGCCAAGTATGGGGGGGTTATAACTTCTTTTCCTCTTGAGGTAATGCCTTTACTAATCAAGTGAGCTACGTGGAAAGCTTTCCTTACAATGCTAGACACCTGGTGGTTAAAGTTAAGGTTGCGGTCAACCTGTGATCCCAGGTTCCTTACCACTTTATGGGTACTTAGGGTATTTTTATTGATTTGATAGTATGAAGGGACATTGTTTGCGCCGGAAGGAATGATAATGCATTTCTTAGCATTCAATTTGAGACCGTGACTAATACATCAGTTGTTGGTCTGTGTGAGACCATCCTGGAGTATACTGACATCATTGGGGGATTCAATGATTGCACCTAGTTTGCAGTCATCTGCAAACTCGGTCAGCCACAACCCCATTAGTTTTGACCTGAACTTCTGAGAAGTATATGCCAAACAGTAGTGGGCCCAGCAATGACCTCTGTGGCACCCCGCTGGTAACAGGTCTGCTGGTTGATGTGGAGTCACCCACTTTGATAGTGTGTGTCTGGTTTGTGAGCCAGTTGGCAACCCATCTTACAACAAAGGAGTTTACATTCAGTTTGCTAAGTTTATTGGTAATGCCTGAATGTGGGATTGGTTAGAAAGCCTTTGCCAAGTTGAAGTATGCTGTATGCACAGATTTGTCCTCATCAATGGCCTTGATCACACTTTCAAAGAAATCCACCAGATTTAACAGGCAGGGTCTGCCCTTCATGCAGGCAAATTAGGTAAGGTTTAGAGGTTTATTTTTTTATTTATGAAGTCCATTATGATACATTCCATGGCCTTACAGATGAGGCTGGACAGGCTTATGGGTTTGTAATTCCCTGGGTCTGCTGCTAGGTCACCATTGTGTAGGGGAATAACTGTAGCTGTTCTCCATTCTGCAGGAACAAAGCCTCTGGTTAGGCTATGATTGAAAATGGTACTTAATGGTGATGCTAGTTTCTGTTTTAGCCTGCTTAGGAGACAGCCTGGGATGTTGTCTGGTCCCATACAGTCCATGTTCTTTGCTTTGGATAGGGCTTTGAGTGCCTGCACTTCAGACATGTAAGGTGTGTGTGTGTGTGTGGGGGGGGGGGGGTTGGGGGAGGGTTTGTTGTAAGTTAGGAGGGGATAAGAGAGTGAAGTTTTCACCAAACATATCTGCTAGCAGGTTCACTATCTCTGTGGTGTCAGTGTGTGTGTGTGTGTGATACCATTGGCCACCAGCTCTGCACATGCTTGGGTCCTACCCTTTAGGTTACGTACATAGCTGTAAAAGGCCTTATGGTTATTCTTGGCAGTACTTGCTAGATTTCTCTAAGGGACTACTGGATGATTTGACAAGTGGTCTTATTTACCTGTTAAAGCTGAGGAGGGTGCTTTTCCATTTTAGGGTCCTTGTCTTTGTTTTCTTGGACAGCAACTTTTGCATTTATTGCAGAGTTTGCTGGTGCTAGTCCACCATGACAGCTTGATTTTATTTGGGGCTCTGGCTTTGACTCTGTCTGGTACAGCTGAGTTTATACAGTTATGCAAGTGATTGTACAGAGTTTAGTGTAAGCTTTGGCATAGTTAGAACTTTCAGCTTGGGGTGGGGCTTGGAATGCATTTATACCTTCATCTAGGAGGGTATAGTTTACCTTGGTGAAGTTTTTGTCTGATTTCACCCTTTGTGAGTTCTGGTGTTAGTTTCAGTTTGAAGGTAACTGATTTGTGGTCAGTTTCAACTAATGAGGGTCGAACAGTTGCAGCAATGCACCTGTTTGACATGTTGGTGAGGACCAGATCTAGAATGTTTGTTCCTCTTTTCAGTGTATGGGCAATTTTCTCCAGGGCATTTGAATTCACAAATTCAAGGGACTTCAGTGCTGGCAAGTTTGGGGTAAAGTAGGTTTCCCAGTTGATAGTGAAATAATTTAAATCCCCCATAACCAGTGTGTTTGGTAAAATTCAGATTGTCTTCAGTTTGGATAAGTAGACTCCATGGTGGTTGTAACCTATGGTGGGGGCTCTATAACTGGCTAGGACTTGAATGGGGGGTCTTACCCACAGTAACCTGGACCTGGAGTAACTTCATGTAGTTGCCCAGTCTAACTAGACGGGAGGTGAATTTATCTCTAATATAGATTGAAACACTACCACCTTTGGGTTTCACGTTCCTTTTGCAGTCTAAAGGTGTGGAAGGCATTATAGCCCCAAGGCTGGGGTACTCTCTGTGGCCTTAAACCAGGTTTCTGTGACTGCATAGACAACTACATCTTCTAGTGATAGAAGTGCTTCCAGGGAGTGCAGTTTTTAGATTAAGCATGCAGCGACATGACCTTTATTTTGTGCTGTTTGGTTAATTTCATGCCAGTAATTTTCATTTTGAGACCTTGCCTAAAAAAGACACTATGGGGGAGGCAAGACCATTTGCCAGCAGCTGAAAGCCTAGGGGTGCCAGGTGCAAACCGTCGTTGGCAAAGCAGTGAGGTTTGTCGACAATGGCTTCCCAGGCAAAGATTTTATACTCTGGCATCATTCTAGGTGAGGGTAGTATGCTGCTCAAGGCTAATGACATACTTGCCTGGGACACATACTCAGAGAGCTCGACCATCTCTCTTCATATAGTCTAGTGAGATGCATCTTAGGTCATTCACACCAACATGAACTATGACAGAGTCATAACGGTACTTGTTGCTGAGAGACTTGAGTGCATGTGTGATTTGGTGAATCCTGGCACTGGACAGGAAGCTGACCATGACATTCTCCTGGTCCAACCTGGTGAGTGGGACATCCATGTGTCTCACTATTGATTTTCCAATGACAAGAAAACTTGTTTTTTTGAGTGTTATGCCTTATGGGCTTGATGGGTGAGACACTGGTGTTGCTATGTGTCATGGGTGCTGTGGTGACTGTGTTAGCTGTAGCAGAGTTGTGTTTTGGAGGTGTCTGTTGTATTGGTAAGATTTTTGAGAGAACCTCTGCATATGTGGATTTACAAGTTTGATGCTTACTAAGTGTATGAGTAGTGGTATGTGTATAGTATTGGTACTATGTGAATATATAGTGGTGGGTGAGTTGACAACATTCTTTGTGTTACTTTTTTGAGTTAGAGAGAGCATGGATTCTAGATTCTTGGGGTAAATGCATCTCTCACACTGTGTACTAGACTGTGTTATTAGTAGAGGATTGTCTATGTACATGAGACAATTGTTACACTGCCTCAAGAGACCCAAGTCAACAAGACTGGCAAGAGAAATAAAGGTAACCCAACTGTCCATAATGCTAGGTTGAAGACTGTTGTCACTAGGGGTGGCTTTTCAGAAACTAACACAGATTAGCTCGGCAAATGGATATTTCTGTCTGGATTTTAAGGGAAAATTTGTTGAATTCAGCTGTCTGGCTTTGGTACACAATTGCATGGTAGTGCACAGTGCTGGGCGATGGACAAACAAGCAGAATCCTGCTCAGATGCAGGGCTTAAATATCAAAAGTTAAACCCTGCAAAAAACTCCAACATAATTCAAAAGCACCAATGAGGACACTTGTTCTAAGCCCTAGACTGGCCTCCCTTTACTAGTCAGGTGCTAATCAAATACAAATGTCTCACTAAAGTGCAAATAGGCCCCTTCCTCTCTTAAGATTGCCTGGAAAATGTGCTCAGAACAAATAAACCACTGCAAACAGTTCCAGAAGCAGCAGACCTGGATCTGGGCTATGCTACAGCTAGTAGCTGCCCTAGTTTTAATGGGAAACACTACAGAATATTTAACACAGCAGAAAAATAGCAGTGAGACACTGAAAAATGTTTAAAATAGCAGAAAATCAGACTGAAAGCTCAAGAAATGATTTAAATAATTAACAGATCAGTTAATTAAGTACTGCTTGGTGGGAAAACCAGAGCAGACAGAACAGATAATGAAAACTATTTTACAGGCACAGTGTAGCAGGCAATTGTAATATAACAGTGTAGTTTAGTACATAGTAAATAAATACAGTATAAAAGTAGGAGGCAGGCAGTAAAAAGTGCAGTAAATAATATAAATAAGCAAAAAAATCAGGCAACTTATGCTTTTTAGAAGTTCAGAAGCCTCTAGTCATCTGGTATTTCAGCTCAGAGTTGTGGCTAGTACCCCACCTCAGTTCAGCTCAGTACAAACAAGGAGAAACCTGCTCAGATGCAGGGACTAAATTCCAAAAGCTAAAACTTGAAAAAAAACTCTAACAAAATTCAAAAGAACCAATGAAGATGCTTATGCCAAGCTCTAGACCAGCCTCCCTTTACCGTTCAGGTGCCAGTCAAACACAATTATCTCACTAAAGTGCAGATGGGCCCCTTCCAATCCAAAATGGCCTGGAAAATGTGCTCAGAACAAACAAACCACTACGAACAGTTTCAGAAGCATCTAGGTACAGTATGGCTCTCTGATGCCATCTTTTCTGGGGATTTCTATGTACTTACCTAAGATTATCGTGGTCAGGATGACCAGTGCTAAACACAGGTGATGTCTGAGGGTCAGACATCCCCATCATTATCCTCTCATGTAGTGAACTGTGTGTGTATGTTTGTGTGTGCAAGTGTGTGTGTGTGTGTGTGTGTGTGTGTGTGTGTGTGTGTGTGCAATGTCCCAAAAACAAGAACAAACTTTAAATATTGCTGTTATAAACTTAGAAAGTTGCTAAAAAAAGATTGTGTGTTGCCATCCATTTTCTGAAGGATATGAAATCTGAAACTCAAACATTTTTGTTATTTAGTGAACTCAGTCCTCACGGGTTTGCCACAAAAATCCAGAAAACCAGAAATTTCAAGAGGAACAGACTAAAAATATAAGCAAAAATCTGGACATTCTGTGACAATCTGGAGAGTTGAGATGTTAGCATAGCAGACAGTGTCGCTATGCCCATGGATTTTGTAGTGACAACTGAGCTGGTAATGACAGGCACGTCTTGTGGTTCAGCTGAACCTTCCATTAGTACAGTCTGAAAAAGCATAAAAGTAATGTATCTGTTTCAGAGGTGAGACCAGTATAACACTTTCCCAATCCATAGCACAGAAACCTGTGTGTTACCACACATTTTGTGAAGGATATGAAGTCTGAAACTCAAAAGCCTGTCATTATTTAGTGAATTAAAAACTCACTGATTTGCCATACAAATCCAGAAACCGCAAATTTTAATATCGAACAGGCCAAAAATATGAAGCAAAAATCTGGACATTCTCTGATAATCTGGACAGTTGAGAAGTATGTCTCCTTGTTAAAGATAGACGTCATCTATGCATAGGGTCTGCATTAACATCTCTGTCTCTAGTGCAGTGAACTTTTCCAAAGAATAGTTATATGATCATGAAATCCATAATGAGGTCTACCATAATAATGGAACATTTTATCATGCTAATCAGGGCATTTTATCAGGGAATAATGCTAATGATGTGTTACAGTGTGATCTCTCTAAATTACTAAAGTAAAGAGCTGCATTATAAACTACTATTGGCACTGCCTTGCTCGACTGTGTCTGTGGTTAGGCTGAGAGATCAACTACATTGTGATGGGATACAGTCTTGCATTTAAACATTAAGTTGCAGATAACGCCAAGGTTGATCATGTAAGCCATCTACCTCCACCTAACAAGGTTATAGGCAAAGTGACATAAATGCAAGTAGTTATAGTCCGTCAGTGATGTGTGAACTTTGCAAGTGTGAAAAAAATGAATAACTCAAGAAGTATTAGCACTGAAATATAACAAGTTCACACCGCTGAACCACAGCCTTTAGGCTGCAACTTCATACTAAACAATTGCACTCCACCCAAAGAAGGAGATCTAATATTACAGGAAATACTGAGATAAAATAAAAAAATACATTACTGACATTCTGACAGCTGCAAACAATATAGCAGTGTTGACAGTCAGAGGCAGGGCTTAGACTCTTTAATTGAGACTTTCTTCTATTGCTCAATCTAGGATGTCAGGAAAGCAAATATCTTTCTTCTACCTTGCTCTGGGGAGACTAATAGGATAGAAGAAAAACTTGAAATAATGCAATCTTAGACGAGGTGCTGTGTGTGCAATTAAATTAATTCAGCCTTCTGATTCTGTTTTATTTTGTTTGTGCGGAGAGATCAGCTTGCCATCTGAAACTGCTTATGTATTAATTGTACGATTCTCCTGAAGCATTATGTGATATCTGATATTCTTCATGAATTTAGTAGTTCAGACTGACCAAAGCAAAACAGAAAAATACAATATACTGAGAAAATTGGCTTTGTGCTCAAGATTTCAGGTTTGGAAGCAGGCACGTTAATCGTCTGTATTTTTTTAAACATTTGGACAAACGTCTAGCAGGGAGGGTGAATTAAAAAGAGAACATGAAATTAAATTTAAAAGTAGACATGCGACTAGTATTTGTGATGCAAATTCAGGAGCAATGCATAGTGAAATTCCTCACTTCATTTTTAACAGGAATTTACGGAAGTCAGTTTAAAGAATTTGCTTAGATCTGTTTTTTTGGCACTTAGCACAACCTCTAAGCTAGCCTGCAGATGACTATGACTGCTGTGACATACTTTGTGTTCTCTTGTACCTCATCATTTCTTCATTGTTCAGTTATTGTAACCAATTCCAATGACTTGTTCTGAACCCACAACTAAACTACATTTCTTACGTGGCAGAATTTTACAAGAAATTTAAACAACTAATTGCACCTCTCCTGTTGAGAGTATACAAATACATAATAGAGTTGGGAGTCTCGAACCTGTATATAAACAACTGAAAAAAACATTCTCATTGTAAAACCTAATTCAGACACTATAAATCCAAATAATTATAGACCAATAGCTTTCATAAATATCGATATCAATATATTATCAACAGTTTTAGCATACAGAATAAAAAAAAAATATTACCATATGTAATATCTTCTGAGCAATTGGGCTTTATGAGCAGCAGGCAAGTTTGGGACAATACAATACACTCGCCATTGACTCAATAATCAATCTCTTAGCAAAGGACCATTGCCCCAGATCAGAAGAGGCATCCAATCATTCAATAGAGTGAACCTAGATTTTCTTTTTAAAATTCTGCAACAATTTAATATTCCACAGGAATTTATAAATATGGTGTAGGCCTTATACAACAATGCTACTATGACACTATACATAAATATAAAGCGATCTAAACCAATCAAAATTGTTAATGGTACAAGACAAGGGTGTCCACTATCCCCCTATCTGTTCATCATCTACATTGAAACACTTTTATTTTAAATAAGCCAAAGAACTTATCATCACTTCATGCAAATCTCCAAACTCCAAATTAAATGTACAGCTTTTGCTGATGACCTCAACATATATCTTGAACTTCCAAATATTGACTTAAAGAAGATCTTAGACTCTATTTCAAAGTTCTCTAGAATATCAAACTCTGCTATTTCCACTAAACCCCATAGGCCACAAAGAAATGTACTTTCTTGAAACAAAAAACAAAGTTAACAACTCTCTTAAATACCTGGGTATCAATTTTGCCCACCCTCATTCAGATAAGAATAAAAATAACCTGCGCAAAACATGGTCAAATATCACAGAAGATAGTAATAGATGGAAAAACCTGAAGCTGTCCCCTCTCTCTAAAGCAGCAATTATTAAAATGAATATTCTCCCCAAAACCCTTCCTTATCTCAACGCTATCAATACTACCTTACCAAATAACTTCTCTGTTAAAACTGAAAAGTTTCTAGCAAAGATTATATGGCATCCTAAAAGTACTAGAATAAGCTACTGCAGACAAGCACTACCCACAGAAAAAGGAGGTCTCGGATTACCTGACTTCAAATATATTATGATATCATAAACACTAGTTGAATTGTCCAAATAACAAACTATGACCCAGCCAATAAGGAATGGCATCCCATGTGAATTAAACTATACCATCAACACCTAATTTCTTCAAATATAAACCCTAAAACTATACCCTATATGAACAATAAGACCCTAAGGACATTTAATATTCATCCAATTGTTATAAGTAAAAGTGTAATATTCTAGAAACTAATAACATCAATTTGTTTTAATGACACCCGTAGCCTTCTACAACCAATCACCTAAATCCTAATATCAGACTAAATAATACCATGCTCAACCCTGACCAGTACCCTTTAATCAAGAAATGTACAGTAGGGGACTTCTACCAAATCAAAAAAGTGCCAATGGATAGCATTAGGAAAGGCCTAGAAGTTAATAAAATATATAACATTATAATCAGGCAAATAATATTCCTTGTAAATTTAATAACATCAAATATTAAAATCTGTGAACAAGAAATACACTTACACCAACTATTTCTGAAAATGTTACTTCTAAGAACAAAAATACTATCCAATACTTATAGATTAATAATAAAAAATTAAACATCAAGACTTACTCTTATAGTTAAAATATTAGGACGATAAGAATAAAAATATTACCTCTAATCAAAATGTGCTGTAATAGAACTTACCATGAGGCTGACCCCTTTTAAAAAGTTAATATCCACTCAAATTCTGATTAATAATAATGCTTACCATACCCCGGTCCAGTTAAATAAAATTGAACCTACTCATTCTCTACATTGCCCCACATGCCCCAACAGTGTGGTGGACATTCTGCATATCTTTTGGAGCTGTAAAAACATATACAAATTATGGTGCTCACTAAGAACTAAATTAGCAAAAAAAGGATACATAAAGACTACTTTGTCATGGGAGATTACAATACTATATATACTCCTGGAAAATCTCACTCATCTAAACAAAGACATCATAATAACATTATGTGCCCTTTTGAAATCATGTATAGCCTTAAACTGGCTAGATAGATCAAGAATTTCGTGGGAGGAATATAAAGGTATGGCTACGAAATACATATTAGCAAACAAATTAATTACAAAAAGTCAAAGAAACTCTCTTACTACCAGAAATATTGAAATACACTACTAGACATCTTAGAGTAAAACCATTAACACCTTTTGTGTAATAAGAAATGATAAATAATTAATATATAGGACTGTATATATAACTAATAACATCAAAATAGA
>NC_056729.1:1912303428-1912323648 GCF_019279795.1 Protopterus annectens
AGTTAAGTAACTTCAACCACGCACACCAGCTCATGCCAGCCTTCCAGGATCTGATTGCATCCTTCACCTGTCACGTTCTAACATGCAATGTTTTATGTTAGTAACCTACATTCTTTAACAGTTATTGAAGTATGGTTAGTCATAGAAAACTGAAGACATAAAAAATAGACAATAGTGAAAAGAAGAGAGAGATGTGTCACATTAAAAGCAGCACTTCAGTAGTGAAAAGAAGAGAGAGCTGTGTCACATTAAAAGCAACACTTCAGTAGTGAAAATAAGAGAGAGCTGTGTCACATTAAAAGCAGCACTTCAGTAGTGAAAAGAAGAGAGAGCTGTGTCACATTAAAAGCAGCACTTCAGTAGTGAAAAGAAGAGAGAGCTGTGTCACATTAAAAGCAGCACTTCAGTAGTGAAAAGAAGAGAGAGCTGTGTCACATTAAAAGCAGCACTTCAGTAGTGAAAAGAAGAGAGAGCTGTATCACATTAAAAGCAGCACTTCAGTCTATGAAAGTAGAAATAAACTGCACAACCATGATTAAATGATCTTTGGCATGGTTTGTCAGGGGACAAGAACAACTCAAATTATAATACTATAATACTATAATAATCATTTCTATCCATAAATTGGATGGGAAACCAGAAATCCGTCCATGGTTTAGCGCCTATGTCACTGATGCAAACAGGTAACCTGTAAATGGTTCATCTCGCAAGCCCATCCTTACACTTATCAAGGGCATCAGAACTTGTCAGAGATTTGGGATGCATGGCTAGGCTTAAAAAGGCCCTTGTGGTTATTAGCCTAGTAAACACCTATGAACCTCACACAACCATGGTAGCCATGTCCTAAGCTAAAAAAAATACTCTTCTTACAATGAGGTAGTTAAAAATCCTTTCCCAAACCACAAAGGTCTCCTAAATGCAGGCTATGTATACAGGACACTTAGTGTCATACTGGAAGGCAGATAACATTTACAGACACAGTAAAACACATAATTACAAAAGTGCAGTCTCTCAACTGGCACGGCAAAGCCCTTAAGGCAGCAAGGACAAACCAGTAAATTTAGTAATACCTTATTTATAGGTAATTCCATACTCCAACGTACAGATGTACCATTCATCATGTAACCTGAAAATTGTACACGTAGGAGTAAAAGGCTTCAGATGCACCTTCCTGGATCATATGAGGAGGGATGTGCTACAGCACTCAGCACATACCCATGAAAATGGTATGAAACTAGTACTGAGCAGTATCCTGTGATACTACAATGCAAACAAAGATAACTGACTTTAAGTATTGGCTTAGCTATTGGTATCACCTAAGGGGTTTCCAATTTATGTCAGCCTGAGAGAAGATGATTCACAACACAAGCTACTTTGCTAGGCTCTGCCTCTTCCTCTGTCCTCATGGTGTCCATATATTCACAAAGATTTTTTTCTGTCCTCATAATGATTATATTTAGACAAGGTGAATCCCTCAAATTACATACATAGCCAGACAAACCCAATACTATATAAAGGTAACACTGCTCAATGCTTGAAGTCTAATCAAGACGTTGCACTCCATACAGGCATTCCTAACACCTGAAAATGTAGACATCTGCATAGCTCTTGAAACATGTGAATATCAGCCACACAGTTCAGGGTTTCGATGCCTTCCTGTCTTTTAGACCCAGTGTCAAAAATGCAGTGTTATTGGAGGGGGGATGGCCATATTATTAAAAATTCAATTCACCTCTAAACTCCTAAGGTAGATTACTGACCTTCACCATGCCTATCTCACTGTTGTATACTGAAAGGCATAATAATGTAGCAAGCCTGTTGCACTGGGAATTGTGCAAACATTACAATACTGAAGTAGCTGAAAAACACTGGAAACATGGGCCACAAAGCTTCATAGAAAATGATGAGGTCTATATCACATGGGATCATCTATTACCAGCAGTTCAAAAGATAGATGCGAGAAAACTAGATATAGTGGTCCATGAAAAGAAGACAATAGTAGCATTGATCATTGAAATCTATGCATCCAGTAACTATAGTGTCTTGCATACAGAGAGACATAAAGTCATAAAATATTAGGATTTGCAGGCAGAAATGAGTGCAATATGGAAGAAAGACACCTGGACAGTTCCAATAGCAGTAAGAGTAATGGGCATTATAAAAAGAATCTACAATCATATTTAGATATGTTAAAGATACATGGACAGTGCAGTGGTGCATTGTCACCTCACAGCAAGAGGTTATCTGGTTCGATTCTTGGCTGGGCTGCCTTCTCTGCAGAGTCTGCATGTACACCCTGCGTTCCTGTGGGTTGCCTCCAGGTGCTTCAGTTTCCTCCCACAATACAAAGGCATGCGACTGGAGCATTTCTCCCTAGGCATCCACTGAAAATTGTCTCATTCCAAGTCAGACTTTCCCAATAAACAAAAATAAAAATAAACATAACTCCATACGAATTGTCATTACTGGGCACTTTGTGGGTGCTGCAAAAAGCACTTCTGGCTGACATCAAAGACTGAAACAATAATAATTTCATTAACTTTAATCATACTTTGACTTAGAAATGGGGTTCATTCCTGTCATGGTATTAAGAAACTCAAAAAAGTTAGAGAAATTAAAAAAAGGAAGAAACCATATATACTGTCCCTTGATAGCTCCCCTCTTCATATGGTAAGTATGCTACTGTCTCTATGAAGATACTGGTTCATAAAAGTGTCTTTGCAGAAGATCCTGCTGAGAAAAAAAACATGGATATTGTCAATGGAAAGACTGATGTCTAAGAAGTTGATACTCATCCCAAACCCACTCAATGTGAACTTAAGGAAAGAGGTACTCTCACTGACATGAGAGAAGAACTGGTTAAATTCTTCAGAGGTATCATTCCAGATGAAAATCAAATCATCTATATACCTCTTATAGAGCATTATCTTGCTGAACAAGTGGTGGGTTTTTAAGTGTGCCTCTTCCCGCTAGCTCATGACCAAACTGGTGGAAACATGTGCCACCCTGTCACCCATCATCACACCAGTGAAATGTTTGAAATATCTTCCTAAAAAGATGAAAAAAACATATTATCCAAGATGATTTCCAACATTGTACACACAGTATTTATCAGACAATTGCTGAAATCTATGAACCTACTAAGATACCCTCTTAGAAAGTCTATGCTGGTTTCCTGTTCAATGCAATAGTAAAGCAACACTACATCTGTAGATGCAATGACCCATCCCTTCTCCACCTTAGGTAGTTCACTTAAAGGTTCCAATAAATGCCATGCATCACAGAGGGAAAACTCAGAAGTCTGCACCACAAGGTTTAAAAGACAGTCAAGGAAGATGGAAATGTATTATTTCTTATATTACACTGCAGAGACAATTGGTCAAAAGGATGGGTTGTGCAAATCTTTGTGCACTTTAGGGATACCGAAGATTTTAGCCATTTTCAGAAATTCAGCTTGCAAAAACTCATAGGTGTCATGATAAATGTTGCCTTGACTCAGAAGGTCAATGAGCATGCTGTCCATCTCTGAAAACATCTCTGGATTCTGTCTATTGTCACCTCTTCATAACAACTCTGGTCACTAAGCAAATGAAAAATAGCTTAATTACAATCACATCCATCCATAAGCACTATCATCCCACCCTTGTCTGCCTTCATAACTTGTACATTCTTATTTACTGATAGTTCCTTTTAGGTAAACTTCTCTGCTACATAGAGGTTTTGAAACCTTGGTTTAGACTCAAGCTTCTTCCTGAGCTCATCTTCGCAGAAGTCATGGAAAACTTGCAATGTATTGTGAGGGATGGGATTACACAGTAAGTGCTTCTTTTCATTGGTAAAACATTTGGTCTAGAAAAATGCAGGGTGTCATGTAAAATATACTGAAGGTTTAACTTGCAAATATATTGCTTGAAGTCAAGCAGGACAGTTGTGATATTAGTTGACCTAGAATGAATGAAGGAGAATCCTTTAGACAAAACAAAGTTGCGCGAGTCGTTCAGAGTTAGATTACTCAAGTTGAATATATTGATGCAATGGATCAGTTCTTGTTTTTGTTCTTCCCTCTCACTTTTCCTTGCTTTTTTCCCCCTGCTTGCTACTTCCTGATATTCCCTGATGGATGGAATAAAACAGGAGCCAGAGAAAGCAAGGTGGTGGGGTAGAGGTAAGGGGCTGTTTTTTAGTGGTTGTTCCTCTTGGACTAAGGTGTTGTCAATGAACTTGGTTTGGTGGAGGAAACTTCTAATGATGAAATGGGAGTCTTAGTGACTTTCAATGGATAAGCTTCACCTTTTTGATAAGCTACTAAGTCCCTCCTCAATTTCCCTCATTTTCTGCTGATGATAGAAGCCATTAACCTGTCAGCTTTAGCCACTATGCCATTATATAGATCAAAACATTGATTAAAACATGAATAGCTCCTGACTTACATATCAAGTTGGTGTAATTAATTGCTAGCGCAGCTAATCTTATCTTTATAGTCAGTAGCCGACATCCTCATAGGACAAATACCAGTGAGGTTGCAAAACTATTGTTTGATATTTTGTCATTAATTTTTAATGACTTCAGTATTATCTAATTTCTTTGTTTGTCATTCAGATATCACATTGTGCATTTCATCTTGTATTTCTAATAACTCTTTCTCCCACTGTTTAATTTTATTACGAGTTTGTCTTCCCATTCTGTCTTTAATATGCATTTTTAAGGAGTCCCGTAGAATTACTTTACTAACCTGATCATTATCATTCTAAGATTAAAAAAAAATCTCTAAATTTAAATCCTTAAAGTAAAACTTAAATTCTTTTAGTTTCATCTTATATACTGGGATTCTATAAATAATCTGAAATTTCCTTATATCCATTACTGTCTTCTTCTTTCGTTTTTTTCCGGTTAGGGGTTGCCACAGTGGATCACCTGTCCGCTCATGATTGGCAGTGGAGTTTTACAGTGTTGAGTTGCCAGCCTGGCACCCAACCTTCCACAGAAGGCACACACATGCACACACTCACACCTAGGGACAATTTAGAGTGTCCAATCCCCCTACAGCATGTCTTTAGAAGGAAACTGGAGCACCCAGAGGAAACCCACACAACCACAGGGAGGACATGCAGACTCCGCACAGAAGGCACCCCAGCTGAGAATTGAACCAGAGAACCTCTTGCTGTGAGGCGACAACACTAACCACTGCACCACCATGGCCACCCTCCTTGTATCCATTACTGTATTAATACTTATTGCATTATGACCAGACAGAGAACAAAGAATAGCTTTAAAATAATTCACATTATAAAGTAAATCTGTAGTGCTATATAAATCCTATCAATTCTAATATGTGCCTCATGCTCATAAGAATAATGAGTGAAGGACAATGACTTATATTCTGCTTTTCTAGTAAATCAACTAAATTATTATTACTAATCCATCTGATTAGTGCTTTAGCTGATGCCAGTATTTTAGCTTTCTTCTGTTTACTTGTACTTTTTATACTATATATGCAGGTGAAATCCCCTGCTAAAATTAAACTACCCTTCCAATTAATTTCTAGTAAGTTTAAGTGATCTTTACTGACTCTTACTGCTGTTCCAGGGATCCAGTAAAAATGAGCTAGTGCCATTATATTTAATTATTACAAATATATAAATTCCTTTGGGGTGATTAATGGATTCCATGACCTTAGGCATTACAGTATATTTTTTCATCGCATTGTAGTTCCTCTTCTGTTTTTGTTAAAAGAAGCAGATGGTAACATTTCATAACCTAAGTTATTTAAATATTCTATGGGCTGGATTCACGAAGGCTTGCATGGAGTCTAAGAGTAGAGTAAGACTCCATGCAGCCAACATGTCTACCGAGCGATCCAGGAACAGCCGGCAGGGGTGTGCAAGAGAGCACCTAAAACTCCTCTTACACGGACAGGGCTAGGTTATGCAAATTACCTCATTTGCTGCTGAAAGGTATGCAAATGAGGTAAATTTGCGATTCAGGAAACCCTAACCTGTCCGAGAAAGAGCAGTGTTATTTGCAGAAATGTACTCGATTGACAACTGAGTACGGTTCGGCAAATAGCAAAATGGAGCCGTGACAGCTCCAAAAAAAGGATGCATCCAGTAGAGGAAGCATGCCAATGGCCAAAAATATGGCCATTGTCAATGTTCACCGATGCAAAAAAAAAATTTTTTTTATCCCGATTGCCGATGTTTAAGCATAGCGCAGCGCCGTGCAAACATGCTGTGCTGTAAAAACCAGAAAACCAATAATTAAAATCCACAAATGTGGATTTAACAGCAATCCGTAACATACAATGCAAGGGAATGGCAGTCCAAAGACATCATGGCTACTGAGTAGAGGCTGCTAAGGGGGGAAGCTCAGTCTAAGAGATGTAACCAAGCATTAGTAGGCAATCCTATGCAAATGAGGGTAAGGATAGTGAATCCCAAGTTTACATAACAAAAGAGCACAGTCAGTGGAGTGTAGGAGTAGGATAAGGGGTGTAACAGAGTAGAAGATAGGTGACATCATGAGAGGGGTATGTCTGAAAAAAGTGAAGCTCATTGGAGTAGAGTGGCATGTGTCTGCTGTCAGATACTAATCACTGGAAGAGGTGTGTCAACAGGTACCCTAGCTAAAGGCAAGAAATTGAAGGTGCATGCCGTGAACAACACTAACATTTCTTGTAGAAATGCCTGCAACGTGTATGCGCGCATGTGCATGCCTGTAAAACCGAGTAAGCCTGTGTGCGCACGTGTGTGCCTGTGTGCATGTGTTTAAGCTGGAGTAAGCAAGTGTAAGGTTGTTGAAACCCATGTAAGTGCATTTGCGCCTGTGTGCACACGTTTTAGCAAGAATAAACAAGTTGTAGTCCATGTAATCTTATGTGCGCACGTGTGAGCTGGTGTGCCCGTGTTTGCGCTTGTTTGCGTGGCGCTGCCCCCTGAGGAAACAGAAAGGGAAAAGGAAGCACAACAAATAGTAGGAAGTTAAACAGGGAGGACTTGCAGAGCTAGCAGGTGAAAACAATCAGAATCAGGCAATTACACAGGCAGTACACTAGCCCAGCCCAGAACTTAAAACTCAGCAAACAACATTCCACTCTGTTTTTCTCAGAGACACTGCAACACTGCAGTAAGCTAATAGAAGTGAAAACTGAAAAAGCTTTACTGAAAATAAGAAATGTTAGGGGCTGCCATTGCTGTTCTAAGGCAACATATGCAACATGCTGAGGGTGGTGACAATGCGAATGCTGCTGAGCAACCCACAGTGAGGAGACAGAGAAGAGTGTACAGCCCCAGGGTAACCTACCAGGGGCTACATGAGCTGGAGATAGTGGAGCACTATAGAGTGGACAGAGACCCCATGCACCAAATTGTTGAGCTATGCAAGCCACGCCTCACACACAGAACCAACAGAGGGGAACCCATCCAAGTGGACACCAAGGTATGTGTTGGCCTAAGAATACTAGCAACAGGTACCTTCCAGAGACCAACTGGCGATATGATGGGGATTTCACAGGCATCAGCATCCAGCGTACTGCACCAGTTTCTGAATGCCATGTCAGCACATGTCGGTGATCATGTATATTTCCCCAATTCCTGTGAGGTATTGGCCTGCAATATGCATCTCTTCCAGCAAATAGCGGAATGCACTGAGGTAGTGGGTGCAATAGACTGCACGCACATTTGCATCAAAGCACCAGCTGGTGAGCGGGGTAGGGTCTACTATAACTGCAAGGGTTAGCCCTCCATCAACTGCCAGGTCATGTGTGATGCCCAGGGCATAATAATGAATGTGTGTGCTGGCTGCCCTGGAAGCTACCATGACTCCCATATCTGGCATCTGACACAGCTGTACCAGACATTTGCCAATGGGGACATCCCTCATGGTCACCTAGTGGGGTATGCTGGATATGCACTCGAGCTGTGGCTGATGACACCCATCAGAAATGCACACACACCTAAACATGAATGCCATAATGAGGCACACGCAGAAACATGAAATGTAATCGAGTGTTTGTTTGGGCTGCTCAAGTCATGGTTCAGGTGCTTGGACACATCTGGTGGAGCCTTGAAGTACTCACCAACTACATGTACCCAAATAGCCATGGTATGTGCTATGCTACACAATATGATCCTGCAAAAAAAGCTGCAGCAGGTGCAGCATAGGGCTGGGCCCAAAAGCCCCCCACCATTGCCAAGACCATCACAGGCAGAGCGTGACTCGGAGGAGGAACAACCTGAGCCTGCCCCAGTAGGCAGAAGGAGGCATGCCCAGTATGCTTTGGCCTTGCCAAAGAGGCAACACATAGAATATACACTGGCTCAGTAGGAACCCTGGAAATGATACCTCTCTCCGACTTGCAAATATAGTAAAAGGGATGCCTAACTTGACACTATCTGTTAACAAACATGTATAGGGAGTGTAAAATGTGCATCCGACATAGGCAGCCCTGCAGCACCACCTGAGGCATGATTTCCATCTGTTAAGCAATATAAAGCAGTGCTAAACAGCTCTTACCACTATTTAGTATATGTAAACAAAATTGCACACACTAAGTAGCACAACATCTGGCAATGTTGAGCAATATTGGGCACTGTTCAGCAATGTTGGTTAACATTGAGCAATGTTGTGCAAGTTTGGTCAAATTTGGGCATAGTTCAGCAAAAGCAGGTAAACATGATCCTATTTGCTTCACTGTTCCTGAAGCAGTCTGTTCTGCCCAGTATGAAAATATGAAGCAGTGACAGTCCTCGAACACAGGATACTGTGCACTATAGTCATAGTACAGAACCACTAAACCATGACAGTATGTCAGTGGTCAGCTTGTATGAAGAAATGTTGATAAGTCTATGCAAAGTATCTCATGGAAACCTTGCAGGCATAGCATAATCCCTGTTGAGTTAAGACACAAAGGTGAGGCCTGTTGTAAGAATAGAACCTGATTTTCAACACACATATAGTATAAATGTTAATATTGGTAATGTTCACACACATCAACAAATGTAGTGGACCTCAGACATCAACATACTGCAAGGTCACACTGGGCATGCTCACTCACTTGAATAAATGAGACAAATGTCAGTCAACAAAACACTGAAAGGCCAAACTGGGCATGCTCACACACTTAGGGCATGTCTGAGTACAGCAGTGGGCCACACATATCCGTCAGTTGCATGTGTTAACCCAGGAACCTCGCACTATTCACAAATCCGCCTTGTGCACACAGTTATATGACAACAGACACATATATAATATAGTGGAACCCTGTCATAATCAAATATGTTATGCAGATACTTAGGTTGTTCATAGAAAGTGGGAAAGCAAAGAAGAAACAAAACCTGCAATCAGTACCATCAATGAACAATGTGCATCCCAAACATTATCATAGGTTCAGAGGTTGATACTAGGCTATCTGCCCTAGGGCATGTATAAGCCTAGCCAAAGTGTGTTTGGCTTTCACAACCCTGCTAGATTAGTAGACTGTGTCTGTGAATAGTAGGCCACACAAGATAGCCCACATATGTTTATTTTATAGTGCCTCTGTCTAGCAGGGACCCAGAACATATCCCAGGGCCAAACATACGATCACCCATCCACTTATCAAGATGTCACCTGTAGGTGGTCAGTGGGAGTCTCTGCGTATGTGGGACTGGGATCTCATTCCAGAGTGAGTGGAGCTTCTGGGATGGGAATATGCCCCTCCAGCATGTCCTATTAATATCAGTGCTGATGTTTCCGTCCCTGGAGCGTGTAGCTGTAAGGGACTTTGATATCCTGAGGTGGAGCCTGTCCATTAATTCTGTGATGGACATGGCTTTAAACAACAGGCAAAGATCACATCCGAGTAGGCAGTAAGCGACTGAGGAGAGCTGGGGTCACCATAGCCAAACTGTGCATACCATCTGTGTGAGTCCCTAGATCTACTTGGTTAGGTACTTTTGTGGACATTACAGTTGCTGAAGGTGTTGGGTAAGGTACATCTGAAATGGGGCATTGTATCCAAGCATGGCCCTGATGAGTATAGGGGCACAATGACCCCACTTGATCTAGATGTGAAACCCTATGGGATAAGGTGGGCTATATAGAAGGTGTGTCCAACAACATAGGCAATGTGATTGTCAAAGGTGAGAGTACTAACTACTCATGTCCCCAAATCACAAATAACACCCACCGTATGTGATGTATCATCACCTATGTGGTAATGTGTGGGCACGTTGTTATTACCAAAGGGGATTACTATGCATATAATGGAAAGTAGCTGTAGGCCATGGCTCTGGCACCAGTTATCCATCTCTGTGAAACCCTTTTTGAAGATGCTTGTGCCAGCTGGGGAGTTGATTATGGCACACAGTTTGCAGTCATCTGCGAACATGGTCAGCCATATTCCTCCTATGTGAGCCTATACATCTGAGAAATATATACCGAACAAGAGAGGTCCCAGGACTGAGCCCTGTGGGATGCCACGTGTAACTGGTGTATAGTCAGACATGGCACCTGCAATACTGACCATGTGGGTGCTATCCATGATCCAGTTAGCAATCCATCTTGTGACATATGTGTAGATATTGAAGCCAGTGAGCTTATGTATAATGTCTGAGTGGGGTATTATGTTGAACTGTTGTGCAAGCTCCAGGTAGGCTGTGTGGACAAGCATCTTTATGTCTATGGACCTGGTAACTGTTTAAAGACGTTGAACAGGTTCAAGAGACAAGATCTGCCCACAAAAAAGCCGAATTGTGTAGGATCCAGTGTCTGTAGGTTACCGATGTCTATGTGTATGGGTTCCATGATGATCGCTCCATAGCTTAGCAGACCAGGATAGTTAGGCTTATAGTGGAATATTGTCCAGGATCCCTCATGGCACCACCTCTGTGGAGCGGGAACACTGTTGCTGTATGCCATTCCTTGGGTACATATCCTGTAGTAACTCTGATATTGAAGTGACTTAATGTGAGTGTTAAGTTCGTCATGAATCTCATGTAAGCCGCAGGCCGGGACAACGTCTGGTCCCATTGATGCTGTGTTGTCTGCTATGGAGAGGGCAGCACTCACCTGTTAATCTGTGATGTCAGGGAGGCTACACCCTGTTGGGATGAACATTTGCACTTTAGGGGGGATGGGGTGAAATATTTCCACTGAACCTGTTTGCCAGAATGTTTGCAATGTCAGTGGGTTCAGTGTATGTTTTGTCATTATGCAGTAACTCACAGCATATCTGTGAGTTCCCACCCAGGTCCCTGAGATAACTAAAAAAGGCCTTGTGATTGTCCTTAGTGTCTGTTGCAAGTGTCCGTTAGAAGTGGCCCTTAGGTGAATCAACAAGTGATTGTAGCTTTTCCCTAGTACTGATCAGAGATGCCTTTATTTTTGGGATTGTGCTCTATCATGTAGTAACCTCCTCCTGTCATTGTATAACTTATTAATGGCCATGGTCCAATAAACTCAAAAGGAGTGCAGTGAACAAAAGACTTATAAAGGTCAAAACGCTGTTTAATATCCAAGCACAGATACAGATTAACGCTGACAAACTGCAAAACACGCTTTCAGTACATTTTCAGAAATGCAAACACATGCCAGTGATCTACAACTGTTAATATATATACACATCAATTAAATTTAATCAGCTTAATTACCCAATAAACCTGTAGGTTTAGAGGTATACATAAATAGATGTTGAACTTTTGTTCCTACTAGAAAACAGAATACATACAGACATAACTGAACATTTAGTTGACATCAACTGTTTAAAAAACCATGGTCCACCAGACAGGTCCCCTGCCTTTGGAGGAGTGAGTCTTGTAGTTATCTGAGATAGCTTGATCCATGCATTCCAGTAGTTGTCCATAGAATGGGTTTGTAAAGGATTAAGTGGTCTGAGTCGTAATTCCCACTTTCCCAGGTTCTTTGATGAATACCACCTCGGTATGTAGAAGTGTGACATTTGCTTATGAGAAGTACTTCACTGAGATCACCTAGGATGGGGGTGTGGATGGGATATGTATGTCCAGTGAGATAAATGTATGGTCTGACCTTAACAATGAGGGGTATACCTCTGGTGTGGAACATAGAGTCCCCATGTTGGTGATGATCAGGTCCCACATGTTTTACGCTCTTGTGGTTGTGGTGACCAGTTCTGCCATAGCATTTGAGTCTATAAATCCTAGCAACTGTTGTGCGAGGGTGTTGGTGCTTGAGTAGTATTCCCAGTCAATGTTTGTGTATTAGAAGTCACCCAATATAATGGTGTTTGGAGAGACCTTCATATTCCCCAGTGTTCCCAGGAATACTGAGTGTTGTTCCCGAGTTTGGGAGTGTGGTCTGTAGCAGTCTACAAACTGAAATGCATTTTGGGCCACTGTTAGTTGCACATGTACGTTCTCTGATGCTTTGTACAGTGCTACCAACCTGGAGGTGTGTGTATGTTTGATGTATATGGATACTCCCCCTATTTTTTTGGCCAGTCTGAGTCTTGTGTCTGAAAAGCATGGTATGAAGTAAAACCTGGTAGTGCTGGTGTGCTTTTGGGAGCCTGAACCAGGTATCTGTCACTGCACATATATCGACAGTCTCCATACTGAGGAGAGTCCTGAGTGCATACATTCTGAGGGTTAGACATCTGTTGTTGAGCAGCATTACTCTCCATTTCTTTTACCTTGTAACATCTATGGAGGTGGTATTGTCTTCTGAGCCTCACTTAAAACAGCCACTATGGGGGTGGCAAGAGCCTTAGCCAGTATTTGAAAGCCTAGGGGTGACAGGTGCATGGTATCCATAGCGAAGCTACGTGGCATGTCGAGCATGTAATCCCAGGCTGACAGACACTGGATCCCCTTTGAATGACACCAATATGTTAGCCAACTGTTAAAAGTGATCGGTTTGTCTGTATACTGTGACATCATTCTTGGTGAGGGTAAGATGCTACACAAGATCAGGGTCATACTGGCCTGGGCTACATGATCAGAGAGCTCCTCTATGTCTCTTGTCATGTAGTCCAGGGAGGAACATCTGAGGGTTTACACACCAGCATGGTCAATGATGGAGCCATATTTGCACTTGCTTTGGAGTGACCTGAGTGCATGTGTTATGTGGCAGATCCTGGCACCCGACAGACAGCACAAAGTGACCTTCTCCTTGTTCAGCCTGGTGAGTGGGACGTCAGTGTGTCTGACAATAAGAGTCACCTATTACAAGTGTATTAGGTGTGTTGTTTAGGCCTAAGGGCAGTGACTGTGTGGCACACTGTCTTTGTGAACTATATGATATGTGTGTATAGTTGTGGGTTAGCAGTTGTTTGGGTATCTGCTTTGGATGTCTCTGCTGCTTAGGCAGAGTATATTTAGAGCCTCTGAGTATGTTTTTGTGTGGTAATGTATTTGGTTTGCTGTTGTCATAGGTCCAGGTGAGATTGGATTTGTGTTGTGTGTGGTTACCTTCACCACCTGATAGACTGTGCCAGTCAAGGATTGAGAGAGCTCAGCCTCCTGTTTGTCTATACAGTTGCATCTCTCACATATATCTGAGTTTGTTGGTAGGAGGACAGGGTTGTCTGTGTACATAAGGCAGCTGTAACATTGCGTCAAAATTCCAATATGCACCAGCTGGACTGGAGAGTACACACGAAACCAACCTTTGAACATGCCAGGATATTATGATGACATACTCTGTTGACTAATTACAAAGGATCAGTAGTGTGTTAAGTGTGTAAAAGAGTATAACAGGTGTTTAGTGGTCAGGTTTGTCGTTGTTTTGGAAAGATTACCTGCGAAGGAGTACAGACAGAACCATGACACCTCCTTTGGCTATGTCGGAAATAGCAATGTACACTCATATATGTCCTGAGTAAGGGTCAACTGTACCTGACTGACAATGCCGACATCCTGTCAGACAGGCCCATACATACATACCCACCTCGCATTGACAAAAGGCCCTATCATCATACCAGGAGATATCACATGTAGAATGGGTAAACTGCTCCTCCCAAAGACGAATGAATGCCATCACTTGGATAACATTGTTTCCCCATATGTGTCATAAGTGAACAACAGAACAAACAGACCCTGCACCTGAACAGTCTGTTGAGCCTCACCCTTTCTACAGGATCTTACACTGCTGAATGGGTTGCAGCAACATATGGCACACCTCACAAGTGTTGGTGCACAACAGACCATGGGAACTATAGTCCTGTCGGGCGCTAGGATCCGCCACATAACACAAGCACTCAGGTCACTCCAAGGCAAGTACAAATATGACTCAGTCATTGTCCATGCTGGTGTGAATGACCTGAGATGTACCTCCCTGGACTACATGAAAAGAGACATAGAGGACCTCTCTGCACATGTGGCCCAGGCCGGTATGACCCTGACCCTGAGTAGCATCTTACCTCACCAAGAATTATGCCACAATATGAAGACAAGATGATCAATTTCAACAATTGGCTTAAGTATTGGTGTCATTCAAAGGGGATCCAATGCCTGTCAGCCTGGGATGACATGCTCGACAAGCCACGATGCTTCGCTAGGGATGGCTTGCACCTGTCACCCCTGGCCTTTTGGATATTGGCAAAGGCTCTTGCTACCCCATAGTGCTTTTTTTAGGAAAGGCTCAAAAGACAAACCCACCTCCATAGGTATCACAAGGGATAAGAAACTAAGAGTAATGCTACTCAACGCCAGAAGTCTAAACCTCAAGATGCACGCACTCAAAACTCTCCTTAGCATGGAGAACATTGATATCTGTGCAGTAACAGAAACCTGGTTCAAGGCTCCCGAGAGCACCCCAGCACTACCAGGTTATACCTCATACCATGATTTTCGGCCCCAAAACTTGGACCGAACCACAAAAGGAGTGGGAGTATCAATATTCGTCAAAGATACCCACACCTCCAGGTTGGTGGCACAGCACAAGCATCAGAGACTATCCATGTGCAACTAACAGTGGGTAAAACTGCCTTCCAGTTTATAGCCTGCTACAGACCTCCCAAACCCAGGAACCCCACTCGGCCTTCCTGAGAACACTGGAAAATATGAAGGTCTCTCCAAACACCATTATATTGGGCGACTTCAACTACCCAAACATAGACTGGGAGCATTACTCTAGCTCCAACACCCTAGCCCAAAGGTTCCTAGAATTTATAAACTCAAATGCTATGGAACAACTTGTTACCACTCCCACAAGAGGGGAAAACATACTGGACCTGATCATCACCAACATGGGGACTCTATGCTCCAGACCAGAAGTGTATCCCTCACTGGTAAGATCAGACCATAAACTAATCTCACTGGATATTCACATCCTGACCCCACCCCATGTCCAGAAAACTACAGTGAAAAACTTCTCTAAAGCAAATTTCACACTCCTCAAAACCGAGGTGGAATCCTTCAAAGGCCCCTGGCCTGTGGAAAATACGGCCCATACCACAGAATCCTTTATAAACGCATTCTATGACCACATTCAGGAATGCATGGATCATGCAATCCAAAATAAAACCAAGACCCAATCCTCCAAAGGCAGACGTCCTATCTGGTGGACCCCAGCCATAAACAAACTATACAATAGAAGGAAGAAGCTAATACATGATAGAGAAAAATCCCAAAAAGGGAAGGCATCTCTGATCAGTATTAGCAAAAAACTACGGGCACTCATAAAATCATCTAAGGCCAGCTTCGAGAGAAAAATTGCACAGGACACTAAGGATAATCACAAGGCTTTCTTTAGTTATGTTAGGAACCTGGGTGGGAATTCCCAGATATGCTCAGAATTAGTCCAAAATGACAAAAAATACACCGAACCCACAGACATTGCCAACATCCTAGCTGACAGGTTCAGTGCAAACTTCTACCCCCTCCCCACCAAAAGGGCAAATATCTATCCCAGCAGAGTGCTGCCCCCCTGACATCTCAGATGCTCAGGTAAGAGCCGCCCTCTCCAAAGCAAAAAAACACAGCATCAGTGGGACCAGATGGTGTCCCAGGCTGTGTCCTACATGAATTCCAAGAAGAGCTAAACCCAAACATAAAATTACTGTTCAATCTCAGCCTTACTACAGGATATGTACCCAAAGAGTGGCGTACAGCAACAGTGGTCCCTCTCCACAAAGGTGGCACCTCAACGGATCCTGGAAACTATTGCCCCATAAGCCTGAGTAGCTTGGTCTGCAAAGCTATGGAAAGAATCATCATGGACCTCATAAATAAAGATATTGGGGAACTACAGACACTGGATCCTACCCAGTTTGGCTTTGTTAAGGGCAGATCCTGCCTCTTAAACCTAGTCAATTTCTTTGAAACAGTCACCAAGGCCATTGACGAGGGGGAGGTGGTCCACACAGCCTACCTGGACCACGCAAAAGCCTATGATACAATACTCCACTTGGGCATTATAGATAAGCTCACCAGCTTAAATATAAACCCCTATGTCACTAGATGGGTTGCAAACTGGCTCAAGGACAGAACCCACATGGTTAGAATTGCTGGAGCCATGTCAGACTCCAAACCAGTTACAAGTGGCATCCCACAAGGCTCAGTCCTGGGACCTCTCTTGTTCTGTATATATTTCTCAGAGGTACAGGCCAACACGGAAGGACTGTGTCTGACCAAGTTCGCAGATGACTGCAAACTGGGCGCCATAATCGACTCTCCAGCCGACACAAGCATCCTCCAAAAGGACCTCATAGAAGCAGACAACTGTTGCCAGAACCATGGCCTCAAGCTAAATGACAAAAAGTGTATAGTCATCCCCTTTGGCAAAAACAAAGTGCCCACAAATTACCACATAGGTGGTATTCCATTAAGTACAGAAGAAGTAATTAGGGACCCGGGGACCCAAGTTGATAGCAATCTCTCATTTGACAACCACGTGGCCAAAGTGGTTAGAAAAACATTTTATATAGCCCACCGAATCATGAAGGGATTCACATCTAGATCAGGGGAGGTCATCGTGCCTCTTTACTCATCACTCATCAGGCCCATAATTGAGTACAATGCCCCTTTTGGGATGCACCTTACCAGACACCTGCAGCAACTGGAAAGACCCCAAAAGTACCTCACCAAGAGGATCAAAGGACTCAAACAGATGCCATATGCTGCCCGGTTAAAGAAACTCCAGCTCTACTCAGTGGCATACCGACTGCTCAGAGGCTATCTGTGCCTGACGTATAAAGCCATGTCCAACCCGGAATTAATGGACATGCTGCACCTCAGAAAATCCAAATCCCATCGAGCTACATGCTCGAGAGACTTCAACCTCAGCACTGAAATAAATAGGACATACTGGTGGGACAGATTCATAACCCAGAGGCTCCCTTCACTCTGGAATAAAGTTCCAGTCCAGGTTAGGCAGAGTCCCTCATTGACTCTCTTCAAGAGGAATCTTGATGAGTGGATGAGAAATCGTAGGTTTACCCTGGGTATCACTTCTGTGTCACTGTTAGACAGAGGCACAGTATACTAACCTTGAAAAAGGGCATAGCAAAATTAATTTAAAATGGGTGGTGAAAGCCAAACACAATCTGGCTAGGCTTATAAATGCCCTGGGGCAGATAGCCTAGTATGAATCTATGAACCTATGATAATGTGCCACTCAAGCATGTTCTGCTTTTTGACTTTACAAGGTTTAGATCAGTACAGTGTGTAGCTTGTATGGTGCTCCATCTGTTTACATGGAGCACGTCCAACACCTGTGGATTTGGAATAGCTTTGTATGTTAGGCAGAGGTAGCCTCTGGGTAGGCGGTATGCAACACAGTGTAGCTGTGGTTTTGTAAGACAGTCAGCATAGGGCATCTGTTTGAGTCTGGTAATACTCTTTGTGAGGTATGTGCCTGGCGTCTACAGTTGCTGTGGATGTCTTCTGAGGTACATACCAACAGGGACATTGTACTCTATGATGGGTGTTATGACTGATGAGTAGAGTGGAACACTGACCTCTGTTTCCATGGATGACACACCTTTACCGATGACATGTGGACTGTACTCAGTTTACATGACTAGTGTGGCACTGTGATTATCATAAGGGACACTAGTGTCCACCTGTGTCCCGTAGTCTCTTATCACACCTTCGGTGTTGAGTAGGCTACCACCTATGTGGTAGTTCATGGGTACAGGGCTTTTAACAACAGGGATGGCAATACATGTACAACATTGAGCTGGAGCGTACATATGAACATCCACTGGTGTACACATAGATATGCATATCGGCACATATACAGTCCACCTTTCATGGTGCAAATATCAATTATGCAAAGGTTGAGGGGGGTACAGTTATGTAATGATATTGCACAGTCTTGTGCAGAATGCATGGAAGGTGTTCTCAGCCCACATATTTTTAGCAGGACCCCCTATCTGGAAGACTATAAACCTAACAAATCATACCCACGGCGTTTGAACAACACTTGTCATATGCCAGCACTGTATGCTGTCTTGTTTGACACACACTACAACCTACATATAAATATGCACATAACAACCTGCACCAACATATAAATGTCCGCCCTTCACAAACAGTTGCAGTATGTCCCTTGCTCTATGCACATGTTCAGATGCTTATAAGTCAGACACATATGTGTCTCACCATATGTGTGTGCCATACAGACACAAGGTCCACACTGTTGTAAGTCCGTACACATCACGTGTTGGGCCTTGCTACAACATGGAAAGTTGTCACATGTGTGCATACAGTAATAGTACAAGGGTATATATAGCTGCAAATGCTACATTACTATACTAGCCTGCCACAGTAGTTGCCAATGCTAAGCTACACATTATGTGACTATCATGCATGTCTTACTCTGTGACATCCAAGTTTATATAGGTGTTTGCACTACTCCCCCAAACTGACATTAAACGCAGTACTGTACAGACCATAGATAACATGTTCAGATGTTTGACATGTAATGCTGAGCTACATATGTCACACTTATGTCCCACTGCACACAGCTACACACCAATTTCTCCATGGCTGTACTTATGCATGGCATCAGTGCATGCATACCTACTGCTGCCACATATGCATGTTTCAGAGGATGTACAGTACTATTCATATACATCTACTACTTCTCGGTAACTACAAACTGTTACATACCTGTATGTCCCTTTCTGGTCCGTCTGTGTATGCTTTGAAGTTTTTTTTTTTTTTTTTTTTATTAAGTACAAATACTTACTCATGTTAACTTTGTGGGTTTTTTTTTCTTAATTGATAACTTTAGTTTTGATTAGGTATATATATTTGTTACTTAATTTTGACTTTTTTCTTACGTGCTACTGTCTGCAGGAGCTGTTCATTTGCTTGAATGTGCAATGTAATGATTGCATGTGGGGATAGCAAGTACAATCTGCTTTTATAGGTATCTGCTCATGTGTATGTGATGCCCTCTGCACCAATTGTTGCCCAGCATTTGGTAAATGCATACAGCCTGCTGAGTGGTAATTGCAGTACTCACTGTCATAGCAACCCAATACTATAAATTGCTAAGGTATGTAGGCGTAGCCCTTTCAGATTTCCAGAGTGGGGCCCATGCTTGTTTGCTGTGGACACTGTTGTGTAAGTCAGAAGGTTGGTATACGTCTTAAAATGAAGTTAGAGGTGTAGACAGTGATGTACATGTTGTAGTCAGACCTGACTGTTGCCACTTTCAGTACTGAGCTATCAGTGTAGAGTTTTATTCACCACTACAAATGCTTACACAACATTTATGTGACTATGTAGTTTCTTTTCTACTCATATAATTAACTGCCATGCAAATGTAGTTATTGAGATGTATTCTTTTGGCACATGAACTGTTTGTGAACTGTTATACTGGGAATATTAATGTACTAACTTCTGCAGGGTTTATGTTTTTTATTGTTGACATTAGCACAGGGTTCAATTCCAGTACTGAGTATGCCTACCTACACACTTGGTAGACCCTAAACACACACATATCTTTTAATTGTGGGGGGAGGGATGCTTACATACAAAGATCATTATGTATTAATGTGTGAATATTATCTTACTGGACTTACAGGATTGGTGTGTACCTGTCAGTTTATCAGGCCAGGTGGTCTGTCTGCATAGTTCCCAATTGTGAACCTATCCAGATGGTAGCCAGAAGTTACACTGTCATTCTTTGTCTGTGCAACTCACAGGGGTGTTCAGCACTGGTACAATGGCATTGTTACAGTCAGTTGCTATCAGTACATGGCTACATCCATTGGTATTTCTGTGTTGTACTCCTACATAAGGGTATGCTTGT
>NC_056729.1:1912324148-1912463350 GCF_019279795.1 Protopterus annectens
GAAAAAACCCCAAAAATTTTGGGGGTTTTTTTCCCCAAATTTGGGGCCCGGGCCCTTTTTTTTTTCCCCCCGGGGGAAACCGCCACTGACATTGACTGATCATTTCTAAAGGTCCAAAAGGTTCCTTGTCCCCCTTTTTCCCTTTTTTTTTTTAAAAAGGGTTCCTTAAAAAAAAAAAAAACCCCCCTTTTTTAAGGGGGAAGGGGGTTTCCCGGGTTTGTTCAATTCCCTGAAGGCCTTGAAGCCTCCTCAAGGATTATCTGTTTCTGATTCCCCTTGGTCCTCTACCCCCATCAAAATGACTAAGGGAATCTGATTTCTTGTATGAGGAGGTGGATTCAGGAGATGACACCTTGGCCTATTCTGCACAAATCCCTCCATCCTCAGACTATGGGTCAGAAGAAGATGATTCTTTGAGTCTTGATTCTCCTATTGAGGAGTTGTCCTTTGGTAATGCTGTGGTTTGCATGATGGAGTATTTTAAGTGGGTTTGTTCCCATGTCTGTGACATTCAAAAGATGTATTATGAGCTGTTGCAAATGGAATCTTCTAAACCTTCTGCTTTTCCCCCTTTTTTGGGTTCTTTGTTAGATATCTTTCCAGCTGCTATTTTAGCTCCTGGTTCCCAGCCTCCAGCCTGCAAGAAGCCTAACCATTTTTATAAAGTGCTTGAGGCCTTTAAGCACCTTTACAAGTGTCCTTCTTCAGTCCCTGCTGTGGCCTTGTTTCTGCTGACAAGCCACCCAATCTTTTATCTTCCTCTAAAGTTCTCTCTTTTGATAAAGGCAATTGGGATATGGAGAGGTTAGAGAAAAAGGTTTATTTTTCCACTACTCTGGCCTTTGGTGTCACTCCTACCCCTACTCAAGAGCTCTTTACAGAAGCTTCTAATCATAGGTGGGGAGCCTCTTCCATCAATCTGAGGGCTCAAGGTCTATAGCCCCTTCATCAGAGGTCAGGCCATATCAACATAAAAGAGATAAGGGTGCTCATTCCTGATCTTTAGGCCTTCCATTCTCTTTGGTCTCCAGGGTCTTTAAAGGTTTGTACAAACAACACCACAGTCATGTGGTACATCAGCAAATGCTGGGAGCATAAGTGTGTGTCTTTGCAGACTAGACAGTCAGATTTGAGAGTTGGCTATCCACCGTCAAGTAACCTTTTAGGTTATCTACATCCTTTCAAAATACAAGACTGTGGCAGGTTTCCTGAGCAGTTCTAGGACAAAACCTTACACATGGATGCTTCTGGACATAGATCATTGGTGGGGCATTCTTCAAGTGGATCTTTTGCCGAAAAAAAACGACCACTATAACAATAGTTTGTGCTGAAGGATTTGTCATGTATACATCTTTCATAACCCCTATGGTTCCAGAGATATGAATATTTGTTTGAAATGTGACAACCTAATTTGATTCTGACAAAAGGCTTAGGCTCCACCCATTGGAAGTTACAGTGCAAACTTTCTGAGCTCCATTTGAGTGAATGAGTTAAGCACAGAATCGTTACATTTCTATTTACATTTATGCACATGCAGCAGTTACGTTTATACATTTTAAGATTTTACAGAGGTGGGAGTTACTATAGAGAAAGCCCATGTGGATTTTGCAGGCAACAGTTATGCATAACAATTCTTTTGTCATTTTAGTGAGAGGTTGAGAATATTCTGTTTAAGGAGAGTATTTGGAGAGTATCAGAAAGTCTTATTCTTGAGATGAGCATGTGCAGGACCAGGACTGGTTAAAATGTTGTTTAAGCAGGGGTTTAAAGCTATTGAGTTTGTCAGAGAGTTTTATTTATGTGGGGATACTATTCCAGAGCTTAGCAACATATTGGCAGTAGAGTAAG
The DNA here is from genome assembly GCF_019279795.1 of Protopterus annectens. Taxonomy (NCBI): domain Eukaryota; kingdom Metazoa; phylum Chordata; order Ceratodontiformes; family Protopteridae; genus Protopterus; species Protopterus annectens. Next base: position 1,912,325,997 of record NC_056729.1, read on the forward strand.
TCTCCTGCAATATTATTTGACATATTTGCAAGTAATAAAAATTTCTTACTAGAACAGAGGTCCCTTGCTTGACAGTAGGTCAGTAATAACTTATGGAGTGCAGGTCATTTTTCTGGATGATGAATGAGTTTGTGTGCTGTAGTTAGTTGTGTAGTTGAAGCCAGTTAAATTGCTTTAAGCTGTGACATTGCTGTGTCCTATGAGGGAGATTGTTGGCAGATATAGCTATTTATTGTAACAGGAAACAAGTTTCTTTCTTTGAGTATTGTTAAGATAGGAGCAGTGAATAAGAGGTCAGCAATGAGATGGTGGTGGCTTGAATTTTTCTTGTAGTATATGTAAGGAATCCATTGATCCTATAAGGAGATCATAGTTTCTGGTGTATAGATTTGATGGTGCTCAGTATATGCTGGTCATATTTGACATCCAGTTAATACTGCAGCATTGATAGGACAAAGTACAGTTGTGTAAAATCTTACCCTAACGGTAGATGTACTTCTTTTTATTGTTGCAGTACTCAGTCTCTCCCTCCTGCTCCCTTTTTCTTGCAATGGGAACACTTTATTGTCCCAGGGGTCTTTGCCTTCTTGCCTGGTTCATATTCTATTTCTCTTTCCCCCTGGATGTGCATATTTTCCTTTGTACTGGGGTTGCTCTAGTTTTCCTGGGGCACTTAAGTTCTGAGTATCGAGTGTGCATACATCACCTTTATGCCCTACACCTGTGCAAAGACTGTACATCTGATGTATGATGCTCCTAGGTAATAAAGGCTTTGTTATACTAGGCAGGCACTGGGCTATCCTTAGAAGGAGATGCCATATGTGATGAATACTGCAACAGTGAAAACAAGGACCTGTCCTATTGTGGTAAGATTTTACACAACTGTACCTATTTCTCTAGCCCAGGGAAAAGAGGCAATATTCTGTATCTTGCTGCCTTGCTACAGTAATTACAGTCACACATACCCCTTGCAGCAACAACATGATGCAATGCCTTGAAATAGGTAAAAACAAAGTTACCTGACAAGCAAAGCACCCTCAAAACGAAAAATGTTTTGAGGGTGCTCACTTTTGGACTATACAATGCCTTGAAATACCAATATATCTCACAATTGTGTGAGACTTCTAATGTGGTGCATTCATTCTCTACAATATCTTGTATGTTCTGTAGTGAAATGCTCAAGGGCTCAAAACCCACATTCATTGACTGTTGACTGTGTGGACATCTGCTGTAATGCATGAATGGTATCCGTCACAGTCAGAATGTGTACATTCAAAGTGGGAGCGGCCACACCTACCTTATTGTATCTCAAGGAGAGTGATGGTGTAATAAGTTAGCATAAGCGGAGTGCCATGTCATCATTAAGACTTCCACTGTGGTACATGTGGTTCATCCACATGCCATTAGTCAGTAGACTTACATAGCTTGTTGTTCCATTCCTGAAAAAGAGCAACATTATACTGATGTTACACAAACAACATTGTATCCAGTTATTCATATCTATTTTATGCTGGGCAATGATATTTAATCACATGTTGTGATTGCATAGCAGTGAAATGGTAATTTGGGGCATGGTATGCTGCGAGGGCCTCTGTGGCATGTGCATTGAGAACAGGCTTGTACAGCATACCTACACAGATAGAATATGGTTAAATTCTGAGACTGTTTATACTACATGATGGAAACAGCTTCCTTGGCAAAGAAGCATTGATATTATACTGTCCACTGTTGTGAGGACAGTAACATGCTTAGCTCTTTTTCAGCATTTTGACTTAATCATATTGTTCTAATTATATCTGTAACTCCTTTTTTACTTCACCCATTGATTTCAGTTATTTGTGAAAGCCTCCATCACTGTCTCCTATGGCACACACAACCTAAAGGCTCTGTTACTGTATTCGGTCTCCTGCAGGCTGCTGAGAGGGGATCTTTGCCTGGCTTACTGGGCTTCCTCAGACTCAGCCCTGCTGTATCTGTTGCTCACGTGTAAAACAAGCAGCACCAGCAACAGCAGATTGAACAATATGAACTTCACTTTTGGCCTTAAGAGAACATGCTGGAGGGACAGATCTGTGTCACAGAGGATCCCCTGAACTTGGAATAGGTTTCTCATGCATGTAAAAAATAGTTCATCCCTGAAATTATTCAAACAAAACCTTGACAATAGGATAGAAAATCATAAATTTACCCTCATCTGTCTATCATGTCCATTATGGACAGAGGCCATCAATAAGAAAAAAATTATTCAAACTAATACCTCGTCAATAAATCTTTAATTACCTCCTTACTAACATGACCCTCCCATGTAGATGTTCATGACCGTCAGGGACCCACATGATTTGGGAGGGTGGCTAGACTGGTAAGGGACCTAGTGGTCATTAGCCTAGTAACAAACTTTGAACCTAATGCAGAGATCTATAGACAGCCTAGTATCAAAGGCATAGATCTGAAGTTGGAAATATCTATCTGTCAGACAGAAGTGGCTTACACACAAAAAATATCTATGGCACAGTCAGAGTGTAACTTTTTTTCAGGCCTTGTTCTACAAGGTAGGACATCCATAGCCCAGTATGATAGGAAAGTGATGTAAGCCCTTCAGAGGGTGTTCTTCATGACATAACCAATATGCATATTTCTGTGGCATCCATGACTGACTTGCATCTCTCTGATATTTATCCTGGCACGTGTTTGAAAATGATAACATGCAAATGTTTATTATGTGAGTCATTGTTCAAATGCATTATGTTCACAATAATTAGGCTCTGTATTGCATGTCTTCATCCAAACATTTCTTTATTACTGCAGTTCTTTTCCTCATACCGTACAGCTTAAAGGCAAAAGAGGTCTTCTATAAAACTTTTCTTATTGTAGGGGATGCTGCCAGACAGAAAGTGTGACTGGGCCTATGTTATGATGCTTTCTTCTGTGTTGATGCTCTTGAATTGCTGTTCTGTTACTGTTCCCTGTAATTCTTTTTGAGTATTATGGTGTATGAAATGTGCGCCATTTACCAATGGAAAAAGTGAAATCATGAAATGTCATCCGGACTGTGTTATTTGTCACATATGCATGTTGAGTGTTATTATAATAACATTTAGCATTTACATGGCTATACAACACATGCTTGTCTATTACATGTTTATAGGTAATAAACCCCTTTCCAATGAGTGCCAATAACAGTTATTTGCAAAAACATGTCCATTTATGATATGAATGAAACAACACCTGTAAGGTTTATTTGTTGTTGTGTATACACACTGAAGTGGAGACTACTTTAATGATGTTTACTAGCATACATAAATTCTCTGTATATATGTAGATATATATATATATATATATATATATATATATATATATATGGGTTCACTACATTTGACCGAAAGTTCATTTGACCGAAGCCCATTTGACTGAGACCATATTACCGAAAGTTCATTTCACCAAAAGCCCATATGACTGAAAACTCATTTGACCGAAAAACAGCACTGGCAGATATATGCCCAGCTATCCACTGTAGTGCGATCCTGGAGTGAGAATATTAACTTGGGGGGGGGGGCACAGCCCCCCACATCAGGGTGTGAGGTGTGGGGGGGCATAGCCCCTCCATGTAATTGCAGTTTATGCACTATTATATACATGTGTATCCATTAAAAATACATTAAAACATATAACAGTACAAACGTGTTGAAAAATGTGGGGGGGGCTATGCCCCCCACACACCCCCAACATAATATTCTCACTCCAGGGTCGCACTACAGTGGGGAAATGGGCATATACCTGCCAGTGCTGTTTTTACATCAAATGTATTTTCGGTGATATGGGTTTCGGCGAAATGAACTTTCGGTAATATGGTCTCAGTCATATGGGCTTCAGTCAAATGAACTTTCAGTCATATGTAGTGAACCCATATATATATATATATATATATATATATATATATATATATATATATATATAAATAAATATATATATATATATATATATATATATATATATATATACATATATGGGTTTAAACCCATAATCACGTAGACCGGAATACAAAGACCACTATACTGAAGCATCTAAATACCAAAAACTCAAAAACATGACTTCCAAAATCTCAAACTACCAAAATTCCAAAATTTGTGAAGCTAATGTGCCATCAGTCATCATACCATCCCTCTATATCTTCCAAATTAAACAAAGTGCTTATGATCACCCGACCACATAGTGCTATATGTAAAACACACATAGTACCTTTTGTGCATAAACATTTACATCCCAGTGACTAAAACCTCACAGCTTCAACAATCTTGTGATGGCTTTGAGATATTCCACACATGAATAAATGTCTTTGTTCTCCAGAAGACTTGCAAATTGTTCATGTCTCTTAATTAATTTCTTCTTTTTTGTGGATGGACGACAACCTGCCTCCAGTTGTGCTCACAGCTCTTCCACTTGGTTTTGCTCCATAGCAACTGCTGAAGCCAACACAGATAGATCTGTTGCACGGTAACCAATAACACACTTCAGATGCCTATGCCATGTCTCCACAGATTTTGAATTCTTGGTAAAAATATCACGTTTAACATAGAAATATTCCAAAACTTTATGTTAAACAGAGGAGGAACTCAGGCAGATGATGTAGCTCTAGTGGTAAACTTCCAGACTTTAAAATATACCAGTCGGAGAAATATTTCATTAGTTCCCTACCTTCTGTAGGGAATGTTTCTTGAAGTGTATTAAATGCAGGGATAACTTCTTCAGAGAGAAAAGCAAGGGCTACCAAGCTATTCGCAGATAACGGAAAACGAAGAGAAGAATTGTACAGTGATGCCAAGACAAGATTTTGCACTTTCCTCCAGATGTTCTGCCCAAAGTGAAGCAAAGAACCTTTCAATGTAGCTCCACTAACATTTAAATGTCTACTTATAGTTGTGGCTACTTTGAAATCGCATAACACATATTTGACATTGGCCTGCAAGCCGTTATTAGACAATAGATGAATATACAGTGCCACACCATGTTGTATGCTTTTACTGATTTTTTTACACATTAAATAATAAAGTAACAGCACAGACTTACTGTAACTTCCACATTTAAAGAGGCAATGTATGCTATACAATTGTCTACACAAAACACCTTTACAGAAGTAGGTACCGTCCATAAGCCAAATATTAGCCCTGTTTAAATCCTATTGGTCATTCAAGGTGCTAAACACAAGTACAATGTTATCAGTGCTTTCAACAATCATCCTTTCTTAATGAACATGTCATTTGTAAAGGGTAACATGCTTAAATCTGTGTTTTCTAAGATCAAGTTTGGGATGTAAAATTTATCCGACTGTTTATGTTGAACCCTACCAACCTACTGCAGCAATGTGTTTCTGGTAGGTAAACTAGGTATATATTCCAGAGAAGTGGAGGCAATAGCGTCATCTATCAAAACACAAGGACTATCTCTTGATACATTTGCCCTGTGCTTTAGTTCACTACACATACAGTATTTTACAACCTCCACAGGATCACCTGTATGGTTATGTGCTACAGTTTTCAGCAACGTTTCTCCATCAGATAAAGATAGCATTACAGTTCTACTCTTACATTTGTACAAATGCTTATACTTACAGCACCAGTATATTTTTAATTGCAATTTTCACTCAGTGTGATACACATGCCCTTCTATTAGTAAGACAACCTTACTTTTTTGTGAATTAATTGTAGTATACAACTGTCTGATAACTCCAGGAGCCTCATAGGAGACGTTAGCCATGTTTGACTTTAGTGTTTTGGTACATCATACAATGTGTTAAAGAGATACTACCCTACTTCAAGGCTACTACACTGTTTATAGGAAAATACAGTGTTTTGAAAGTCCTGTTTTTGAGTTTTCGATATTTAGATGCTTCAGTATAGTGGTCTCGGTATTCCAGTCTTCATGATTATGGGATTTCGGATATAATATATATATATATATAGAGAGAGAGAGAGAGAGAGACTGTTCTAATATTTCTGAGAAACATGACTAGGCTTCAAAAGGCCCTTTAAGGTCATTAGCCTAGTATTATTTTATGATCTTATGGTCTTATTGTAGTGACCCTGATATCCTTTCAAAGATATCTAATGTCCATTAATTTCTTGCCTTTGCCAGCATGTCATGTATCTCTGTCAAAGGGAAATACACACACACACACACACACACACACACACATATATATATATATATATATATATATATATATATATATATATATATATATATATATATATACCAGTTTCATCCAAGATCCTATTCATCACTAAAAAACACAAATGAACTAAAATATAAGCAATTTATCTTTATGATTTACTCATAAAATTAAAAAAAAAAAAGTACAGACTCTGTACCCCACAAAAATAAACCTGCTATCTACATATATTTAAAACAGTATTTTTACATGGAAGGCTTTGCACCCTACACCTCTCCATGCGAGGGGTCCACCTCCACACCCCTGTAACTCATGAGCCATAAGTAGACTATAGCATAATTCAGTCATGTTGACTACTGATGATTAGTGCAGCCAAATCTGACTGCAATAAAAAAAGTCTAACCAAATAATTTGAAACTGCACAAACACACAAGCATAGATACATTAACATATTTTTAAAGACTTCTAGTGAAAACCAACAGCTTTCTTTTTCTGCAATATATCCAGAGCAAAGATGAGAGCAAGCTACAATAAAAAAGTAGTTTTGATCCTCAACAAAAAAAGTCTAGGAAAAAGAAATATAGTAATATTTTAGGATGTGCATTTTATAAAAATTTATACTTGGATCTGACCAAATAAATGGTATTATTTTCTCATTAACAGTGAACCCAGTAATGTAAACTAGAGTAGGCTGTTAAATCAATACTTAAGCTTCAGCGTGATGAGTATTATCTCGTTTTAATTAGCGATAAGCAGGAGAAAGTGTCATCACACACACAATTATGCAGTATTAAAAAATATTAGTGGAAGTGTCTGTGCATAAATTAGGCAGGCATAAGGCAAGGGGAGGTGCATCAGAATCTAAACAGATGAATAGACTTCAGTTCTCCCCTAAATACCTTCCTAGACCTAGTTGATAGTGCCGATTTTGTATCCTCATAATTTTGTCAGCATTATTGCATCTGCAGTGATTTGTCTTCATGGGTTCACACTTATTTCCAGTTACATTGTTTTTATTCGTACCACTCTGATTTTTACAAACTGATGGAGTGCTTGTCGAAAGGTTGCATATAACTGTAAAGACAAAATCACAAAAAGTACATTTAGCAATTTTCTTCTCTTGAAATGAAATATAAGATAATATAATTTAATGTAGCCTCAATTGCCATCAGACGACATGTATTGTTTTAAAAATGTATTTTAATTTGGAAAAAAGAGATGAATGTAGTCAAGTGAAGAATGTAATTCTGTTACATAGTTTGTAATCCATATACTAAAATTACACCCCAAAAAAGAGGTAGCGAAATACAATGCCTACTACTAATCATAGAGTCTCAAAGACCATTTTTAAAACATAATCCAGGTTCATTAAAAGCATTCTTATAAATAGTTTTTCTTGACATACGCTACTCTTCTGTAACTTTTCAGCATCAGATTCTTGCAGAAAACATGAGTATACATGCCCTCACCATTTTTCAGATATGTCTTAAAAACATAATCATATTAAGGATCTTCACACTGTCATTCATTCTTTTACTGTGCAGTCATGCATTATTTCATCCTTCCAACCATCTGACTGACAGGCATGAGGAAGTGACATCACACACACAATTATGCAGTATTAAAGCATATTAGTGGAAGTGTCCATGCATAAATTAGGCAGGCATAAGAAAAGGGGAGGTGCAGCAAATTAAACAGGTAAGCACAATCCACTTCTCCCCAAATACCTTCTGGCGCCTTACTTTGATACATATGAAATACCTAAGAAAACAGTGTATCCGAGTCAAAAAAGACCTTTGCAAAGCCTGCATCACTAGAGAGAGGGAGATGGCATTCATTTTGGCATGACTATAGCCAGATGGTTAAATCTTTGTCTATGTCATTTGTATCATCATATCACAGTACTTCTAATCTCCATTACACTTTCCAGGTACTATAAACACTGGCTCTAGAAGATTGTCATATTGATACAGCACCCTGATCCATGTGTAAAAATGGAAAAGGGGCTATGGATGGATGGACTGATGGACCGTTGGATGAATGGATAGAAGGGTGGATGAATTATACCTGCACAGTCAGCTACATTGGCATAGAGGTATAAAGCCCAGACTATGATTCATTCAAGTAACTCTTGTTCGGTCAGTAGCTTGGGCACCTGTTGAAGGTGGTAAGGGGGAGAACAGGAATAAGTAAGCATTACCCTCTAACCTTGCTTCTGGGGTGGAGATTAATGGAAGAAATGCTTACATGAACAGGCCATTATCTGGGATCCGGCTGAGACTGGACTGAAAAACGTCAATCTGACTAGGCAGAATGAAAGGTTTGGGTTATATCTATTTATAAGTATGTGGGAGAGATATTAAACTGCTTAATAATGACAAGCTCATGATGGCGTTCTGCCACTGCACAATGAAAGTAGCACATGGTCACATAAACCATATGTACAGTTGGCAGACACCAGCACAGCTCCCACATCAAGGCCTCTTCTGTGTTTGACTGTCACCACAGGTAACAGACAAGAAAACCAGGAACACCTGAGTGTCTATGAGAGCAAACTGTGGTGTTGGCCCTTCACTCTTGGCAATGCTTTCCCTGGCAATGACCTGTGGATTTGAGCAAACATAACAGCTCATGTCTGAGGACCCATGTTCCTTTCTTGTTACATCATCTCATGGCATTTGCATCAATGACCAGATTCTACCATGCTCACGCCCTGAAGATCTTGTCAACTTTACCTGTGTTCAGAATCTGCCTGCATAGGAGAACAGGACTTGTAGGAATACATCTTCCATACCAAGGTGATTTTCTTCAGCCAGTAGCTCTGCTTTGGTACTATTGGAATGCCTGTACATTTATTTATTTTATTTTACATTTGTTAAATGCTATAGTCCACTGGACACGGGTCTATTTTAAATGGCGACCCAGGGAGAAAAGCTCCACACACAACAACAACATATAATACAGAATATAACAAAGTTTGCAAAGAAAAATTGCATTCAAAATACATTGAGTCATAGATCAAGTAGAAAATACAGACATATCAGACACAGTTAGTAAAACACAGAAATAATACATTAGTACTAGAGTCTCCAGCCTAAGAAAACATAAACATCATTGCTGGAGAGACATGTGTAAAACAACAGCTTCATTAAGATTGTTAGAGTCTAAACCAGAACATAATCAATTTTACTGTATTGTATGTATATATTCATTCATAGGACCAAGCCCTATCAATACACCTTGAGGTGTGAGAATAGAATGGTTGAGGAGGGTCTAACCTAGAGGAGGGTCTAACCTGGTGTAGTGCAAGAGCATAGCCAGTTATGAATGAGATGGATTTTTAATGATTTTTTTTTTAAACTGTGTGAAGGAACTGATAGTAGGTATGTGACTGCGTAAAGCAGTTATGTCTTACCATAATGTTCCATCTGACTTGTCCATTGTCATCTGTCATCACCTGTGGAACCGACTTGGCCATTTCTACAGCTTGTGGACTCCAAAAACTCTGAGGCGCATCCCTTACCCATTGAGTTTTGTTGATGAGAGAAAAAAGACATAAAAATAATGAAAGAGACCATATCTGGATTAGAAGAATGTTCCAGAAGGAAAGTCTCAAGTAAGTGCCAGTTCTTCCAGGAAATCTCACTGAGAAAAGGTGGGAGGGGAGTTGATGACAGATAAAGATGGACAACTCAGATGGAACATTATGGTAAGACATAACTTCTTTATCTGAAGTTGTCAATCTTCATCCTGTCATCCTCTGTGGGGCAGAGTCCTCAGCTACTTAGAACCCTGGGTGGACTCAAGGAAGGATGTTTTTGAGCACTATTTAACCAAATGATGCCCCTAAAGGGGTCTATATTATAACATTGAAAACTACAAAGATCAAATGTTATAATATAGAACCCTAAACATCAAAATCCACAAAAACCGAACAGTCAAATAGCGATTTTTTTTCCAGGGAAAAAAATCGCTATTCCGAGAAACATACACACAACACAAACACACACAAAAAACAGCAATCCACACACATACACTTAAAATCCTACACCTAAACCTAAACTAAACTTTACATAGACTACTAGCTATCCACTTACCTTAACCTGACCCTAACCCTAAGGTCCGTCACTATCGCACACTCACCTCACCCGCACCCTAACCCTAACTCACCTAACCTTCCCCCTAACCCTAAACTACACACAATTGCACACTTACCTGAACCTGATCCATAACGCTTCAACATATCGAACACTGAAAACAGTGAAGCCACAGCAACGGCCCACCTTCACTGTTTCAGCGTTTGACAAAACTGGTTCAATATTATAACATTCGAACTTTATAAAATTCGATGTTATAATATAGACCCCCCCTAAAGACCAGATCTAATTTGTAATAAGCAATAAAGGTATGGGGTGACGCACAACTTACAGTTACATATATGTCATCCATGGAAGGTCTTGACTGGAAGACAGCAAAAGTAGCTACTGCTCTAGCTGAATGTGATTTTGGTGGTATACGTAAAGAAATACCTGTAGTCCTATAAACAAAGGAAAATGCGGTTCAAAATCCACTTAGCCTGGGTTACTTTGTTTACAGGCTGTCCCAATTAGATATGTGAAAAGGAAACAAACAGCTGATCAGATTTCCTGATGTCCTTGGTCCGGTCAAGATAGAATCTTAATTGTCTGTGAACATCTAACAAATGTATTTTGTACTCCCCCTTTCTATAAAAATTTGGGAAAAACACCAGAAGATTAATGCACTGATTAAGGCTGGGTTCTGACACAACCCTAGGTTGGAAGGATGGGTTGGTCCTGAGAGAAACTCTAATCAAATCAAATATGGTAGTCTAGACGAAAGTACCTGAATTTCTGAAATTCTTTTAGCCAAGGTAATGGGTACTAAGAAGATACTTTTCCATGATATGAACTTCAGATTGCATCTGGACTGGCTTGAAAGGGGTTTGTGTCAAAGCCTGTAGCATTAAGGTGAGGTCCCAAGAAGAAGTAGGGTCCTTCCTTAAGAAGAAAGCACCTTTTAAAAAGGCTTTACAAATTCTATACAAAGTAATGGATGATCCATGGAAACCAGGGTCTATATTAGAACACCGAACATTCAAAATTTTGAGTGCTCTAATATCGAACCCAATGAATTGAAATTTTAAAACATCGAACATACAGAACAGCAAATTTCTTCCTAGGGAAAAAATTTGCTGTTCCAAACTATACACACAACACAAGCACACCAAACAAGCAGCAATCCACACACATATACCTAAACTCTTACACCTAACCCTACACTAAACTATACATACACCACTAACTATCCACTTACCTTAACCCAAACCCTAAACCTAAGGTCTGTCACTATCGCACAGTCACCTCACCCTTGCCCTAACCCTAACTCACCTACCCTGCCCTAACCCTCACATCCACACAATCGCACACTTACCTGACCCACGTCCTAACCCTAACTTACCTAACCCACACGTCCACACAATCGTACACTTACCTGAACCCGACCCATAACTTTCCACCACAGCACTGAAAATACCGAAGCAACAGAAATGGACAACCAAATTCTTTGCCTAGGAAAAAATTTGGTTTTCTGTTTCTTTGATATTTTCAGCATTCGCTGAAAACAGGTCTTTGTTAGAACACTCGAAATTTTGAACATTCGGTGTTCTAATATAGACCCAGGAAACCATTGTGAAAATTAGACATGGCTGTTAGTTGGACTTTAATCATAGAAGTGGAAGTGCCATCACTGAAAATAGAGGCTGGGAAGTGAAGAATTTCTTGGATTGGTGCTGAAAAGGGATCAAGGTGATGTAAGGAGGCCCAATGAATGGGTCTATATTAGATCAGCGAATGCTGACTGATCGACCTTATTTTAGTGAAAGTTACAAATATGGAAGCAATAGAAACTCAATTTTTTTCCTAGGGAAAGAATTTGGTTGTCCGTTTCTGTTGCTTTGGTATTTTCAGTGCTGTGGTGGAAAGTTACGGGTCAGATTCAGGTAAGTGTGTGATTGTGTGGATGTGAGTGTTAGGGTGAGTTAGGGGTAGGGCTCGGGTTAGGTATGTGTGTGATTGTGTGGACATGAGGGCTAGGGCGGATTTAGGTGAGCTAGGGTTAGGGAGCAGGTGAGGTGAGTGTGCAATAGTGACGGACCTTAGGGTTAGGGTTTGGGTTAAGGTAAGTGGATAGTTAGTGGTGTGTGCATAGTTTAGTGTAGGGTTAGGTGTCAGATTTTAGGTGTATGTCTGTGGATTTCTGTTTGGTGTGCTTGTGTTGTGTGTATGTGTTTTGGATTAGCCATTTTTTGTGTAGGAAAAAAATTGCTAATCTGACAGTTCGAGATTGTAAGCTTTTGCTTACATAAGGTCAATCAATCAGCGTTTGCTTTTTTAAGCATTCGCTGATCTAATATAGACCCCAATGAATGCATCTCTTCCATTTACTAATATAAAATTTACGAGTAGATGGTTTATGAGACTCCAAAAGTATGCGTTTAACTGGGGAAGAGAGCGTATCATGCCTGGACGCTAATGGAATTGGAGATACCAAGCTGTCATTTTGAGAGTTGTAACATCTGGGTGACTGATACCTATTGGGTGTGAGAGGAGGTCCAGAACTGATAATATATAAAGCCATAGGAAGGGGAACCAAATCTGCCAAGGCCAAAAGGAGGCAATGAGGGTGACTTTGCTTTTTAACTTTGCTGCTTTCTGTAGAAATTTGGGAATTAATGGGGTCAGAGGAAAGGTGTAAAGGAGACTGGTTAGCTAATTGTGAAGAAGAGAGTCCCTCTGTAATTACCCCTCTAGGGGGATGAGGAAAAGTAGTTGCTGCATTTTATGCAGCCTTTTCTTATTATATTTACTTTGTATTCCTATGAGATAATCTGTAATGTAAATGTGCAATGTGTACTATGTATCTGTATTTTTCTGGAGCTTTTCTCCCCAGGACTCCAGTGCAAATGGGCTCTTTGTAGCCCAATTGGACTATCCTGGCAAACGAACTGCAAAAAAAAATAATAAATGTTCAGAGGGAGGCAAAAAGGTGACAGCAGGGCTGCCCCCATAATGCAAAAATCCTTTCTGACACTTTTGGATTAAGGGACCACTTGTGAGGTAGAAGGATGCACCTGCTCAATTTCTTTGCTATCACATTAGACTTCCCTGGAATATGCATTGCAATCAGAAAGTGGTTGGATGAGATTGCCTGCAGCCATTCCCTGAGGGCTGCTTAGCATAAGGAGTAAGATCTGTTTCTCTCCATTTGTTGATATACTAGACCACTGACGTGTTGTCTGTCTGAATCACAATAGTCCCTAGAGGTAGAGAGTCTTGAAATGCTCACAACATGAATAGCACTCCTCTTATCTCTAGAACATTCTGTGCCTTGGTCTGTCTTTCCCTGTCAATGCCCCCCCTCCACTGAAGCAGGGAAGTGTCTGTGTTCACTCTGGCTTTTGGATGAGAGGGAATGAATAGACATCCTTGTCAAACTTGACTTGAATGATTCCACTATAGTAAATCTCTTTTGCATATGTTGCTGATTAATATTAACATTGACAATAGATGCTGAAGGACTGACCATTGTACCATAAGTAGCCATTGTAATATTATAGGTTCATAGGTTCATAGGTTCATACTAGGCTATCTGCCCGAGGGCATTTATAAGCCTAGCCCATAGTTTTGTGGCTTACGCCACCCCTTTAGTTTGGAGAAACTATGCCCATTATTTTGCTGTGCCTCTGTCGAGCAGTGACACTGAGGTAACCCCTGGGGTGTATCTGCGATCTCCCATCCATTGGTCAAGATTCCTCTTGAACAAGGCCAGGGAGGTGCTCTGCCTCACATAAACCGGGATTTTGTTCCACAGCATAGGGAGTCTTTGGGTGATGAATCTATCCCTCCAGCACGTCCTATTAATAACCGTGTCGAGGTTTAAGTCTCCCGCCCTTGTGGCTCTGAGGGATCTAGATTTTTTGAGATGAAGCATGTTCATCAAATCTGGGTTTGACATGGCCTTGTATGTCAGGCATAGGTCACCTCTGAGCAAGCGGTAAGCAACTGAATATAACTGGAGTTCTTTCAGTCGGGCAGCATAAGACAGATTTTTGAGACCCTTTATCCTTTTGGTGAGGATCTTTGTGGCCTCTCCAGCTGCTGCAAGTGTCGGGTCAGATACATTCAATGGGGCATTGTACTCGATCATTGGTCTGATGAGTGATGAGTATAGGGAGACTATGACTTCCCTTGATCTAGATGTGAATCCCTTCATGATAAGGTGGGCAATGTAGAAGGTCTTCCTAACTACTTTAGCAATATGAGTGTCGAATGAAAGGCTACTGTCAACCTGGGTTCCCAGGTCCCTAATAACTTCTTCTGTGTTCAGGGATTGCCACCTATATGGTAGCTAGGTAACCTTATTTTTCCCGAAGGGTATGACTATGCATTTCTTGGCATTTAACTTTAGGCCATGGCTCTGGCACCAGTTATCCATTTCTGTGAGACCCTTCTGAAGGATATCTGTGTCGGATGTGTTTTCGACCACGGCCCAGTTTGCAGTCATCTGCAAACTTTGTCAGCCATAACCCTCCTGTGTTTGCTTGTACTTCAGAAAAGTAGATGCCAAACAAGAGTGGGCCAGGACTGAGCCCTGTGGGACACCACTTGTGACAGGCTTTGAGTCTGACATGGCGCCAGCAACTCTGACCCTGTGGGTTCTGTCACTCAGCCAGTTTGCAACCCATCTTGTAATGTATGGGTTTACATTTAAGTTGATGAGTTTTTCAATGATACCTGAGTGAGGTATTGTATCAAAAGCCTTCGCCAGGTCTAGGTAGGCTGTATGGACTGCCTTTCCCTCGTCAATGGCCTTGGTGACTGTTTCGAAAAAGTCAACCAAGTTTAGAAGGCATGATCTGCCTTTGACAAAGCCAAACTGGGTTGGATCCAAAGTCTGCAAGTTCCCTATGTCTTTATTTATGAGATCCATTATGATCCTCTCCATGGCTTTGCAGATAAGGCTTGTCAAGCTAATGGGACGGTAATTTCCAGGGTCGGTGGAACAAGAGTTATGGTGGCTGCCACTGATACTAGTGCTTTAAGAACTAGTCATGCTGGAACTCTGTTTCTTCATAGTAGAGTATGGACTAGAGTCTGGATCGTTTCCAATCGAGATGGAGGGAGTGAGGCAATGGAGGTACTTATGTCTAACAACACTCCTATAAAGGTTAGATTTTGTGTGGGTTCCAGCAAGGATTTGTCGAAGTTGATTGTGATGCCTAGATATTCACATAACCGTAGAACATTTTGTTAGTAGTAGTTGCATCATAGTAGAGGAAATGAGCCAGCCGTCTAAGTACAGAAATACCCAGAATCCTTGCTGTCCTAAGTACGCTGCTACTGCTGCAATGAATTTGGTGACACACTGGGGGCTGTAGTAAGACCAAAAAAAAGAACTCTGAATTGGTAATGACGGTCTCCTAGCTGGAAGTGAAGAAATCTTCTGGAGAGTTTGTCAATTATTACATGGTAGTGTGCATCCTGAAGATCTGCAGACCACATCCAGTTGTCCTTTCCTAAAAACAGAAGAATGGACTGAACCGCGACCATCTGGAATTTGGTTTTTCAAACAGATTTGCTCAGTTTGCTGTGATCCAAAATTGGTATCCAGCCCCCTGTCTTTTTTGGCACTTAAATGAATCTTGAGTAAAATCAGGATCCTATTTGGTCTGGTGGGACTTCTTGGATGACTCTTTTTTTTTTATCAGCTTTTGAATTTGAATAGCTGACATTTCCCTCTGACTGGGTGGAACACTAGGGAATCTATTGAACAGGGAGGAGGAAGGAAAAAGGGAATTATATAGACTCTGGAAATGACCCAAGTATCAGAGGTGATTTCTTGCCAGGCTTTGAGGTGCTTGGATAATCGATCCCTGATTGCCTCCAGAAGTGGACAATCAGGTCTCTGTTCATGAGCACTTGAAGGGTTCTCTAAAGAAGGAATCTCGGAAACCCTGATTTTGTGGGCCACCTCTGCCACAAGGGACGCATTTTGCATTATTGGTCTCCCCTCTGCGTCTGGAGGAAATTTCACAAGGTGTAATCTGGGAAGACCCTTGAAACTCTTGAGACTTCCTGAACCACATTTTACCCATTCCTTGTTGGTTCTACAAGAGACCCTCTGAGGAGTGTAAAAATGTACTCCTATGGCAGAAAGGGTTTTCGCATCATTCTCACACACAGTTAAAATGTCTCTAACAGTTGGGCCAAAAAGGGAATAGCTGTCAAATGGTGCATTGATAAATGAAGACTTGAAAGGCTCCACAAAATCACACAAGCACATCCAGGCATGCCTCCTTATGGAAATGCCTGATCCCGCTGCTCTACTTGTCCCTTTGGCAACATGAGAAATGAGCCTTATGGACAAATTGGAAATAGATGTCAGGGTTGCTAACTGAGAGGTAACTGAATCCTGTACCTCTTCAGAAAAAGCTCCTGAGAGAGTATCCGACAGCTCCTTGATCAGATCTCTCTGCAGTCTTGTAAAATGTGCCAGGTAGTTTGAAGACCATAGGACAATGGCTGATGAACCATAAACTCACTTTCCTAATCTATCCATCATCCACAACTCATTATTGGGGGAATAGATAGAAGAACTTTCTTCCACTAGTTCCTTCTTAGTGGCCACTGCTACAACCATGGCATCTATGGGAACTCCTTAAGTCCAAAAAGGCTTATCTTCTGGAGCTGTGATTATTTTATCTGCACTCTTGGGGATTGGCTCGGTAGCATTAGGGGCCTTCCACACTTGTCAGTGGTTGGAAATACCCAGGAAGTAGATGGCTGGGTAACAAAAGCCTGCAGGTACATGGATTGTTTGTTTGAAGAGTTGAAGGACTTCCAACCATTTCTCTGTTTAAGTATTTCCAGGATGTCTCCAAAGGAGACATCATCAGGAAGTGATCTGGTGGACCCTTCACCCTCATCAAAATCCGTGTCTTCTGTGAAGAACTCTTCTGGAAACACTAGGTTTTTCTTCTTACATGATTTCTTCCAAGAGACTTCCTCAGTGGAAACATGTGGGGAGGTTTCAGAAGAAGAGGGGGTACCCTACTGGGCAGCCTGAGGTTGCAGTACCCGCTCACCCTATGGAGGAGAGTGGTTGATGCTCCAGATATGAAACGGCCAGGGATGGAGGCTCCAAGGAGGATGGAACTGATCTGGTACTGGAAGAAGCCAATGCCCTCTTTATAGCCTCAAAGGCTGACCCACCAGAAAAAAAGGGTGCTCCAAGGCTGAAAAGAAGACCTTAATGTCTAAGTCCCCCCATTGCAATGAGGTCCCGATTGTGACCAAAGTCAGACCCAAACCCATCCATGCCAATTCACTGTGGTGCTAGGACTGCTAAAAAAAATGGGAGCAGACCCCAACAATTCAGAACCGACCACCAGGCTGCAGCCATGAGAGGACTTCTGTTCTGACACAACAGAAGGTCTCAGGGCAATCGTCCATTCCAAAGAGAAAGAAACATTCAGAGCCAACATGGTCAGTTCCATGAAGCTTGGAAATGAAGATTCTAAAGTACCTGTGGAGGTTAGAGGAGGAGGATTGGAAGGAGAAGTGGAAGGTGTCAGCGCCTGACCCAAAGGGGTAGGAGCCGATGGAGTGCCTGACATGCCTTGGGCCCAAAGAATCTTTATCACCAACCTCTCCACGTTGACTTTAGTGAGACTCCTGGAAGACTGGATGGAGACCACCAAGGGACTTTGGTCTATAAAATGGAGACAGTGGTATCACAGCAAAGTGGTCCAGTGAACATGAATACCAGGTCCTTGGTAGAGCAGTAAATGGTGGAGATGATTGTTCTGGAGCCAAGAAAGGAATCAGAACAGAGAAAGCAGCAATCAGTTCTGAAGTATCCTTCTGGGGTCGATGGTTTTGACGTCAGCTATGATGTCCTCTTCTTTTTTGGACTCGGTGCTGAGGAAGCATTTGGAACCTAGGCAGAATATTTCTTCACCTCTGAGGGTCTACACAAGAAGGAGGAAGAAGAAGCATGTCCAAATTTATGTTTGGTCTTGTCCAGAGATCCAGATATGGCCTCCCTAAAAGAGGAGGGAAGACCTTTCAGAATGAGTTTATTCTTTCTATATTCTAATGCTTAGTGACTGAAAGCGTGGCACATAGAACAGTCCACTTGAAAGTGCAAGGGATCCAGACAATATACACATAGTGAATGCTCGTCAAAAAAATTAATTTTATGACTGCATTTAAAACATTTTTTATAAATGGTTAAATTTCTGTTTTTACTTTATATATAGACTATCCCCATTCTAACTATCCCTTATGAGACCAAATGAACATAAGTATTGTCATACTTTACTTGACAATGTAGTGACTTCTTGTGTATATATATATATATATATATATATATATATATATATATATATATATATATATATATATATATATATATATATAATTTTCTCGGAATGAGATTGTTGTCTGTTTTCTTTAGATAGGTATTTGTATTGTTTATTTGTGTTTTTGAGTTACCGTATTGTTATTATTTGAAAAAAGAAAATTGAAATAAAGAGATTTTGGAAAGAAAAAAAAAAACAGTTTGAGTCTTCTCTTTGTCAGCCATATTTCAGAGAAGATAATGATGGCAGCAGTCCACACACACGAACAAACACTCAGAGAAAAAAGCTCAAAAGGACAAAAAAAGATTTATTTTTTTTAATAGGAAGTTACCAACAATGGTAACAGAAGACTTATCAAGCCATAAGAGGGAAGGTTAAGGAATACCAACAATTGTACTACGAAAGCTACCTAACAGTAGTCAGAGAAGGAGGAGAGAGAGATTAGAACAAGAGAAAAAATTGTGTCTAAAAAACAGCTGAAAGTTTTGAAGATGCAATAGAAGAGACAGCAAGGTTTTAATTAGTTTTAGAAGGGAAAGTAAGAGATTTTAAGTAAAATTTTAACTTAACTGTTAGGCTCAAGAGTGATATGGAAAACCATATCTGAAGCTGAAAGAGGCAAATGAGATCAGAGGTAATCTGCTCTAAGCATTATGGGTAAGGGATGTGCTTGAGAGTTTTTCCAAGTCCACGAGCTGTAGAAATGGCTGAGGTGGTTCTAAAGGATCAGACCTGATCCCCAGAGGTGATGACTGGATGGAGATTGACAGCTTCAGATCATACACTTATGGTCAATGCCTTAACACAAATGTGGCACCCATCCCCTATTAATGCCCACAATCCATGTTATAGATGTGCCTACAACATATATTATGCCAGCTATACAGTGTTGACACATTCCATACCCAAACAGCATGTCCATAGTGTCATCATGGATACAGCTCATAGTGTAACCTGTAGTCGGTGGTGTGTGCGTGTGTGTGTGTGTGTGTGTGTGTGTGTGTGTGTGTGTGTGTGTGTGTGTGTGTGTGTGTATATATATATATATAATATGTTTTCCCCCAGCCAATGATGCAGCTTGTTCCACTTGCACAACAATGCAAGCTGATGCATGTACTCTGTGTGAACCTCCAATTCCCTGTTGATGTTCACTGCAATTCAACAGTACAGTGTGTTCCTTCCCACATATCCTAAGAGTCTATGTTTCCACCCGCCATGGCAACATCCTCAATCCTTGATATTATGAATGGATTGCCACTGGTGGATGGGGACAGGACCTATTTTCCTTATGTTGTCACCCCTCCACATCATTATCAGAACCCATTTATACAGGTTGCTGTTGCACACTATATGTAATACAGCAAGACTTAGTATGTCCCTAACTTTTAATACCCTGTGACCCATACCCTAACTACTGTTGTCAGTTGTATTGTCTGTTGTACCAAGTATTATCTCTAGAAAGGACTTTCTATTAAGACTTTGCTAGAAAGGTCAGGATCACAATAGCACTTGCTGCTTTGATCATGTTAATGCAGGCCCTGTGACACCACTGTTATGTTAATTAAGTGACTTTATGTAACTGATGAACTGAATTTAAAATTACATGCGATGTCAGGTCTACATTCCTTTCCCTGCACATCTGTGGTAGTCAGTCATGTGGCCTGTGCATGTGCAGGCACATCGGTAGCCTTCCACCTATACTATTATTATTTTATGTAACCAGTCAACTGGCTCATAGTAGCCAGGTGCCACATAGGATCTTCAAGTTGCAGCATGTCGCCATGGTGGTACTGAGTGATAGAGATGTATCTACTGTATGTTCATAGGTTCATAGGTTCATACTAGGCCATCTGCCTAGGGCATTTATAAGCCTAGCTAGAATGTGTTTGGCTTTCGCCACCCATTTTAAATTTATTTTGCTATGCCCTTTTTCGTGGTTAGTATACTGTGCCTCTGTCTAACAGTGACACAGAAGTGATACCCGGGGTAAACCTACGATCTCCCATCCACTCATCAAGATTCCTCTTGAAGAGAGTCAATGAGGGACTCTGCCTAACCTGGACTGGGATTTTATTCCAGAGTCAAGGGAGCCTCTGGGTTATGAATCTGTCCCTCCAGCATGTCCTATTTATTCCAGTGCTGAGGTTCAAGTCTCGAGCGCGTAGCTCGATGGGATTTGGATTTTCTGAGGTGCAGCATGTTCATTAATTCCAGGTTGGACATGGCTTTATACGTCAGGCACAGATCGCCTCTGAACAGGCGGTATGCCACTGAGTAGAGCTGGAGATGTTCTTCATCTCACATTGCTGCAGTCCTTACATATGGGTAGTCCACTGTCCTCGGTCGGCCCGAATACCAAAGTATTAGGCTGACGTTGGTCATGGGCGCTCAGATCTGACATCAGAGCGACAGGGTATTAAAGCGCATGACCGACGTCATATCCTCAGTCTTTTTTGCTGCATGGTCCGATGCAGAAGCAGCGTTTGCAAATGCCGTTCGGCGTTCTGAAATTGTCATATTCTGAGTTTCAGACCGAAACCAAGTTGGGCTAAGTACCCTGTTGGGGAATATTTTTGTTTTTTCTTGCCTCAGTTAATTCCAGATGTCAGAAAAAGTGAATAATTGTATTTCTTGTGGGAAACAGATACCACATAGGGATTACCACTCTCTTTGTATTCCTTGTTTGGGACCTGAGCACGACGTAGTCGGGTGTCGCTTTTGTGCTAGGTTTAATAAGCGCACCATTAAACGAGGCTTAGATTGCGCTAGGCTTGTCTCGCAAGCAGTGTAATTATAATATGCCGCTGATCCTCCACACTGCCACCGCGAAGAAGCGCAAAGAGAAATCTTTAAAGTCCAGGCAGGATGAGTCATCCGTTACGGACGCCGGTTCTTTAGAAACTACGGTGGAATCTGTGGATCCTGCCAAGGTTTCAGTTGAGTCTCAGGGGGAGGCTTTAATTTTGCAAGTTGTGGCCTCTCAGGAGTCAGGTCAGGCTGAGGGGGCCTCTCAGGTTGCTGTTCTCCCTTCCTTGCCTAAGGTGGTTAGGCCTTCTCCTTCTGTCTCTAAGGCTCCTTCCAAAGGCAGGCCTGGTTTGCCTTCCACGGGTGTCAGTCCTAGTTCTGCAGGTTCTGTGCCTAAAAGCACATGCTTAAAATGGCAGAAGATTTAATTTCTTTAATCAGAGGTTCTATGCCCCCTCCTGATAAGAGACCTAGGGTGGAGCCAGAGGTGGAAAGTTTGTAGCAGGCTTCAGATTACTCAGAGTCTTCGGCTGAAGACATTCAGGATTTTCCTCCTTATTCTGATTCAGACGCAGAGGATTCCACTCCTTCTGCTTCTCCTCCAGAGGATTTTTCTTTTTCAGAAACCCTGCATTCTATGAGGGAGCATTTTAAATGGGAAGGCCAAGATTTCTCAGATTCCCGAAAGAGGCTTAGGGAATTTTTGTTTTTACCACAGCATAGGCCCTTGGCTATACCTCCTGTTTTGGATGTTGTTCAAGATGTTTTCTCGAGGCTTCCCTTAATCCAGACTCTCTGCCTCCTGCGCCAGTTAAGCCGGACAGGTATTACAGAGTACCTGAGGCTCATAAATATCTATATAAGAGTCCAAGGGCTGACCCAGAAACTATTAGCCAGGGACCTAAGGGTGTCAGGGCTTCTGTTGTAAAGAATCCAGTTCCTATGGATAAAGATGCTAGAGCTTTGGATAGATGGGGTAAGAAAGTATATACTTCTTCCACTTTGGCAATGAGGGCTTTGAATTGCCAGTTTCATATGTTGAAGTATCAGAATTTTCTCCTTACTCAACTAAAATCTAAAGTGGATGCTTTGGCAGAGGGCATAGAGTGTAAAGAATTACAGGATTTGGTACATGCCTCTGAACAGGTGGGTAAGCATTCTTTGCAGTGTGGTTTCGATGCTTTACAGGCTTCTTCCAGGGTGGCTGCCACTGGTTCAGTTATTCAGGCACGCCTGGCTTAAGGGTCAGAATTTGTCAGAGCATGTTAAAGCTAGAATTTTGGATGCTCCTTTACAGTCTGAAGTTTTGTTTGGTTCTCCTGTGGAGTCTGTCTTGAAGAAAATGGAAGACAAGGCTAAGTCTATGCAGACTGTTAAAGATTTTTTGCAGGTGCAGCCTCCTAAGTTTAGCAGGAATTGGCCTGCTAAGGGATGGGCTTATCCTTCTTCTGATTCACAGTCTAGGGGTAGATCTAGACGTGGTAGGAGCAGAGCTCAGAGTACTTTCAGGCCTAGAACATGGAGTTCACCTGCACAATCTTCAGGTGAGGGCAGGG
This sequence comes from Protopterus annectens, assembly GCF_019279795.1. Classification (NCBI taxonomy): domain Eukaryota; kingdom Metazoa; phylum Chordata; order Ceratodontiformes; family Protopteridae; genus Protopterus; species Protopterus annectens. The sequence continues at coordinate 1,912,348,906 of NC_056729.1, forward strand.
GCCAGTCCTTTCGTAAACAGGCCCAATGACCTGCATTTTCAGCTGCCAGATTCTTCCTGCCTGGCAGCTCCTTTGGGAGGAAAGTTGGCACTCTTCAAGCAAAACTGGCTTTTTAGTCACCCAGGACAAATGGGTGTTGGACATTATAGACCGAGGCTACAAGTTTTATTTCCATACATTGCCTCCTTTCAAAGGCATGCCAGACGTTCCTCCTCAGCAAAGGGTAGAGGCTCACAAGCAGATTTCTTTACTTCTTCAAATGGGGCTATACAGCAGGTCCCTCTGTCAGAAGTGGGCCTAGGATTTTATTCTCGCCTGTTTCTAGTACCAAAGAAAGGAAACACTTGGAGGCCGATTTTGGATTTATCTATCCTCAACACATACCTGGACATTCCAAAATTCAAAATGTTGACGTTGCAACAACTTCTACCTCTGTTGGGCAAAGATCACTGGATGGTAACTCTGGATCTCAAAGAGGCTTATCTTCATGTTCCTATCAGGCCCAGTTGCAGGAGGTACCTGCGTTTTCGGGCTGGGACTTTACATTATCAGTTCTCTGCATTGCCCTTTGGCTTACCTACTGTGCCCAGGGTGTTCACAAAGGTTCTGGCTCCAGTGATAGCCTTCTTACGGTTAAGAGGAATACAAATTTATCCTTATTTGGACGATTGCCTGATTCTTGCTCAAGACAAGTACGAACTTCTTCATCATCTACAGTATGTGATGGCAGTGTTAAGGTGCCTAGGGTATTCTGTGAATGAAACAAAGTCCAGTCTAGTACCCTCAGGAAATGTGCTTTCTGGGTGTGAGACTGAATACAGCTTCCCAGATGGCTTTTTTGACCCCGGACAAGCAAAAGAACCTTACTCTTTACTTCCATCAATTGTCTCTATGGTCCAGGCTGGCTGCAAGGACAGTCCTTCAAGCCTTGGGGTTCATGGCATCTTGTATTCTGGTGCTTCCCAATGCCAAACTGCATATGAGGAAGCTACAATGGTATCTCAAAAATGTATGGACACAACACTGCCAAGATCTGGACACTGTCATTCAAATAATACCTTGCATTCAAAAGGAATTTTTGTGGTGGGCTCAGGAATGTCACCTAAACAAGGGACTCTCTGTGACCCGACCAGAGGTGAGTCAGATTTTAACGACAGATGCCTCGGACAAGGCTTGGGGAGCACACCTCAATGGAAAATGGGTTCAAGACACGTGGCCTGCCAGACTTCAACATTTACATATCAACTTGAAGGAGATGTTGGCAGTCCAATTTGCATTGATGGCTTTCAAGGATTTACTACACCCAGGGCAAGTGTTGATTCAAACAGACAACACAACTGTCATGTGGTACATCAACAAGCAAGGAGGAACCCATTCGTACCCTCTTTGCAGGCAAGCAATGATTTTGTGGGAGACTGCTCTCAGTTTACACCTCAATCTTCAGGCAAGGTTTCTACCAGGAGCACAGAACTCCTTAGCAGATGTTTTGAGCAGACAGATAGTGGATCCCCACGAGTGGAAATTGGATCCTCATGTATTTCGAAAGTTGACAGTGATATGGGGAACTCCAGACATAGATCTGTTCGCTTCTCCATTAAATTTCCAGTTGCCAAAGTTTTGCACAAAAATGTTTCATCCCACAGCCTGGAAAGTGGATGCTCTATCATTCAGTTGGAGCAATCTTCACGTCTATGCCTTTCCGCCTCTGCCTCTCCTCACCAAGGTACTCTTGAAGGTCAGACAAGACAAGCCCTCCATGATTCTAATAGCTCCAGATTGGCCTCGACAGCACTGGTACCCTCTGCTGAGGAGTTTAGTATGGGAGCCTCCATGGCCTTTGCCTTCGATTCCGCACCTTTTGTCACAGGAGGGCAATCATTTCCTCAATGTCAGGATTCAGTCCCTGCATCTAACAGCCTGGCATATTCTGTTCTAGAACCTGGAGGGTCGCAGCTTCCACAACAAGTTTTGAATGTTATTTTGGAGGCCAGAAGGCCTAGTACAAGGAAAGTTTATGCTGATAAATGGAGGAGATTTTTATTTGGAGCAAAACAAAGGGCTTTGATGTTTCCAGGCCTCATTTAAGTGTTTCTCTTCAATTTCTTACAGAATTATTAGACAAGGGTTTGTCTTTCTTCTATAAAAGTTCATGCTGCAGCCATTTCTGCTCACTATGACTGTGACCCTCCATTATTCTCTCATCCTTTGTTTAAGCAATTTCTTAGAGGGGCAAAGAACATAAGACCCCCACGTAGAGCTCCTACTCCTGCCTGGGATCTCAATTTTGTGTTGGAAAAACTTACTTTACCTCCTTTTGAACCTGCAGCTACTGCTGAGTTGAAGTTTTTGTCTTGGAAGACTGCTTTTTTGTTAGCCATTACGTCTGCTAGAAGGGTTTCTGAATTACAGGCTCTTATGGCAGTTGAACCCTTCCTAATTTTTCATAAGGATAGGGTATCTCTGCGTACTAATCCTACTTTTATGCCTAAAGTGGTTTCAAATGTGGCCTTGAACCAATCAATTCATTTGCCTACTTTTTATGCAGATCCCCAAAATAAAGGGGAGAAAATTTTGCACACTTTGGATATTCACAGGCAGTTGCGTTATTATTTGAACAGGACTAAAGGGTTCAGACAGTCTCAGCAGTTGTTTGTTTCTTTTGCTTTGGGTTCTCAGGGGAAGCCTGTTTCAAAACAAACTATTTCTAAGTGGATTGGCTTTTGTATTACTTTTTGTTATTCTCATCATGGTAAGGAGATTCCGGCTGGAATCAGACCTCACTCCACTAGGGCTACTGCCACTTCTACAGCTTTTTAAGGGGAGTAGCTACTAAAGATATTTTGGAAGCAGCTACTTGGAGTTCAGTGCATACTTTTTCTAAACATTACCACCTTCCTCTTTATTCCAAACCTAGGGCTGGATTTGCCACTGCAATCTTACAGGGCATTTTGGCAGCTCCCAATGCTTTATGATTTTGCCAGCCTCCCTTTACCTCTGCTTTGGGATTCTACCCATATGTAAGGACTGCAGCAATGTGAGATGAAGAACATAGTACAGTTTTGTACCTACCATAAATGTAGATGTTCGAAGATCCACATTGCTGCATTCCAATTTACCCACCCTCCTTCCCCTCTGTAGTTTGGAATGGTTGTATGGTTTGGGTGGTAGCTGTTATTTGTACATGCCTTTTGGGAAGTATTCTATTTTTGGGCTGTGGCCTTTCTTTTTAGGGCCTTCTGACATCTGGGGCAAGAAAAGACTGAGGATATGACGTCGGTCATGCGCTTTAATACCCTGACGCTCTGATGTCAGATCTGAGCGCCCATGACCGACGTCAGCCTAATACTTTGGTATTCGGGCCGACCGAGGACAGCGGACTACCCATATGTAAGGACTGCAGCAATGTGGATCTTCGAACATCTACATTTATGGTAGGTACAAAACTGTACTTTTCTTTAACTGGGCAGCATATGGCATCTGTTTGAGCCCTTTGATCCTCTTGGTGAGGTACTTTTGGGATCTTTCCAGTTGCTGCAGGTGTCTGGTAAGGTACATCCCAAAAGGGGCATTGTACTCAATTATGGGCCTGATGAGGGATGAGTAAAGAGGCATGATGACCTCCCCTGATCTAGTTGTGAATCCCTTCATGATTAGGTGGGCTATATAAAATGTTTTTCTAACCACTTTGGCCACATGGTTGTCAAATGAGAGATTGCTATCAACTTGGGTCCCCAGGTCCCTAATTACTTCTTCTGTACTTAATGGATTACCACCTATGTGGTAATTTGTGGGCACTTTGTTTTTGCCAAAGGGGATGACTATACACTTTTTGGCATTTAGCTTGAGGCCATGGCTCTGGCACCAGTTGTCTGTTTCTATGAGGCCCTTTTGGAGGATGCTTGTGTCAGCTGGAGAGTCGATTATGGCGCCCAGTTTGCAGTCATCTGTGAACTTGGTCAGCCACAGTCCTTCCGTGTTGGCCTGTACCTCCGAGAAATATATACCGAACAAGAGAGGTCCCAGGACTGAGCGTTGTGGGACACCACTTGTAACTGGTTTGGAGTCTGACATGGCTCCAGCAATTCTAACCATGTGGGTTCTGTCCTTGAGCCAGTTTACAATCCATCTAGTGACATAGGGGTTTATATTTAAGCTGGTGAGCTTATCTATAATGCCCGAGTGGGTATTGTATCAAGGCTTTGTGAGGTCCAGGTAGGCTGTGTGGACCACCTTCCCCTCGTCAATGGCCTTGGTGACTGTTTCAAAGAAATTAACCAGGTTTAAGAGGCAGGATCTGCCCTTAACAAAGCCGAACTGGGTAGGTTACAGTGTTTGTAGGTCCCCAATATCTGTATTTATGAGGTCCATGATGATCCTTTCCATAGCTTTGCAGACCAAGCTAGTCAGGCTTATGGGGCGATAGTTTCCAGGAACCGTTGAGGCACCACCTTTATGGAGCGGGACCACTGTTGCTGTATGCCACTCTTTGGGCACATATCCTGTAGTAAGGCTGAGATTGAATAGTAGTTTTATGTTTGGGTTTAGCTCTTCTTGTAGTTCATGTAGGACGCAGCCCGGGACACCGTCTGGTCCCATTGATGCTGTGTTTTTTTGCTTTGGAGAGGGCGGCTCTTACCTGAGCATCTGAGATGTCAGGGGGGCAGCACTCTGCTGGGATAGATATTTGCCCTTTTGGTGGGGAGGGCGGGAGAAGTTTGGCTGAACCTGTCAGCTAGGATGTTGGCAATGTCTGTGGGTTCGGTGTATTTTTTGTTATTTTGGACTAATTCTGAGCATATCTGGGAATTACCACCCAGGTGCCTAACATAACTAAAGAAAGTCTTGTGATTATCCTTAGTGTCCTGTGCAATTTTCCTCTCGAAGCTGGCCTTAGACAATTTTATGTGTGCCCATAGTTTTTTGCTAATACTGATCAGTGATGCCTTCCCTTTTTGGGATTTTGCTCTATCATTTAGTAGCTTCCTCCTTCTATTGTATAGTTTGTTTATGGCTGGGGTCCACTAGACAGGACGTCTGCCTTTGGAGGATTGGGTCTTGGTTTTATTTCGGATCGCATGATCCATAAATTCCTGAAGGTGTTCATAGAATGCATTTATAAAGGATTCTGCGGTCTGGGCCGTATTTTCCACAGGCCCGGGGGCTTTGAAGGATTCCATCTCAGTTTTGAGGAGTGTGAAATTTGCTTTAGAAAAGTTTTTCACTGTGGTTTTCTGGGCAGGGGCTGGGGTCGGGATGTGAATATCCAGTGAGATTAGTTTATGGTCTGATCTTACCAGTGAGGGATACACTTCTGGTCTGGAGCATAGAGTCCCCATGTTGGTGATGATCAGGTCCAGTATGTTTTCCCCTCTTGTGGAGTGGTAACAAGTTGTTCCATAGCATTTGAGTTTATAAATTCTAGGAACCTTTGGGCTAGGGTGTTGGGGCTAGAGTAATGCTCCCAGTCTATGTTTGGGTAGTTGAAGTCACCCAATATAATGGTGTTTGGAGAGACCTTCATATTTTCCAGTGTTCTCAGGAAGGCCGAGTGGGGTTCCTGGGTTTGGGAGGGTGGTCTGTAGCAGGCTATAAACTGGAAGGCAGTTTTACCCACTGTTAGTTGCACATGGATAGTCTCTGATGCTTCGTGCTTTGCCACCAACCTGGAGGTGTGGGTATCTTTGAATAATATCGATACTCCCCCTCCTTTTGTGGTTTGGTCCAAGTTTTGGGGCCGAAAAGCATGGTATAACCTGGTAGTGCTGGGGTGCTCTCGGGAGCCCTGAACCAGGTTTCTGTTACTGTTATGTGAGTGTGAAGGACATGATGTGGCCCTCCCCTCACTCTATCTATATAATTTATTGCTGGGCTACTGATGCGCTGCCATGTTGCTAGTCGATGGAGATCATGTGGTGTTTGTGACACATGCCATTAAGTCTGAAGTATGATTTTCAGTAAACTTGACTTGGAAAGTGGCTACTGCTTCTTTGAGATCTGAGTGTAGCAGGCTTTTCTTTGGTGCAACAGGGAAAAAAATGAAATAGGCATTCAGCCATTTGATTTCACATATTTGGGATTCAACTAAATAGGCATTCAACCAAGTGCTATATTTTATATGTCTCTCTATCTATCTATCTATCTATCTATCGATCTATCGATCGATCGATCTATCGATCTATCTATCTATCTATCTATCTATCTACATCATGTATCTACCTCTACATACACACACATATATATATATATATATATATATATATATATATATATATATATATATACATATATATTATATATATATGTGTGTGTGTGCATATATTTATATATATATGGATCTACTTCACTTACTCAAAAGCTCACATTACCGACTTTCACTTTGCTGAGACGAATACACAGATAAAACAGAAGACCGATATCTGGAACATTGACATTGTGATTCAAGGTAAGTAACTGCTTGGCCATCCCGAAAAAAAAAAACTAAATCCACCCATGTGCTCCCCACACCCCCCCTAACTAAATATACCAGTTTGAGACAGCATTACCGTGGGGGTAAGGGGCAAAAGTCAACAGGACTGCCAACCAGTTACTTAACTCAGGTCGGAATGTCAGTGTTCCAGATGTCAGTCTTCTGGTTTGTCGGTGTATTTGTCTCAGTAAAGTGAATGTTGGTGATGCGGGCGTCTAGTTTGTTCAACTTTTCACCTGAATGTGTTTCTGCCATATTGTGAAGAACATACTTTCAGCAGTAGGAACTAATGTTAACACTTCCCCATTCAAAAGTCCCCAAATCTAGCATTCATATTATATACCCTCTACGGTATCTTTTTGCTCATAGCATATATCCTTATCTATTGGCATTTTATCAGTCTGTCTTGCAAGTTTTAAAAGTACGCTATCACATGTTTCTATTTTACCAGTTTGTTGTCCAAACAAGCAACTGGATGCAGGTGTTTCTTTTCAGAAGTGACCCTGGATTAATGTAAATGACATGCTCAAAGCCATGCAGTACAAAAATGGAGGTGAAAGGAAACAAACATATAGCTTTTCTCCCCCAGGCCTCTGATGAAAAATGAAATCCACCCAGCTAGACTTTAATGATAAATAAACCAGTAACTTATCTAAATAAATAAAATAAATAAAAAAGTTGTGTATAAATGGCCTTAAATATATATGTCCTTTCTGATTTTCAGCAAACTACCATCAAGTGGGTGACTATCTACATGGAACAAAGCTAAAACAACAGTGGACAGACCTTGAGAAAAAAAATTGTGGTTTCCTATCCATTTTCCTAAAAGTTCACATCAGAGAGAAATGTTGGACCCTAGAATACAATTATTGGGGCATGCCTATTTTGTTTATTTTTAAACTATCATCTCAACATTCTGATCTAATAGTAGAACAATATGCAGATGACATTGTCCCTACATAGAGTGTCATTGCAGCAACAGGTAATACACTTGCCTTTGATACAGATGGCTGAGGGTTTTATTCCCACACCGGGTTGATTGACTGCTGGCAGTGCAGCACAAGAGAGATGCTGCACTTGTAAGTGTGTTGTCCATCAGATGAGACGTTAAACTGAGGCCCAGCTGCCTGATCTGGGGGATGCAAAAGACCCAATGACACCTATAGAAAAGAATAGGGGAAATTCTTCAATGGCCTCACCAAAATTCCCTTAGTAGTATAAATACCACCTCAGCTCCCTGGACAAGAGGCCACTAGCCTAGTGGGACAAACCAGGTTAACAAAGGATAGACAAATAAAATGTAAAGATAAATTCCTCTGTACTCCTCTGACAAAATTTTAGGAAGGACTGATTCCTATCCCTTGCTAAAATAAAATAAAATTAAAGCAGAAGCTTCTGTAGAAGTACACTTTCAACTACCCTGCCATTCTCTGCACGTGCCTACAAAATGCAAATCAAAGAAGATGAATACTCTCTGCAGTTGCTACTATGGAAATCCCTATCAGGCCACTCATCCAATTGTTAATAATAGCCTTATAGGTAGTCAAAGTGACACTTTATTTGACCTGTACTGGTAACTTACTCCATAGACTTGGATCATATTGAATTCTGACTCTATCCTTTCAGCGAGTTTTGTTTATTTTTAGATCCCCAATTGCAATGTTTGTACAGCCACTGGTTTTGCAAAGAAATACAAAATCATATAGGATGGTATCTTTTATGGTTCAAAACGTAAGACATAGCTTACCTTGGAGAAGCCAGTCAGATGCTAAGTATAAGAGATTCAGGCTTATTTATCAGGATAATTAAAGGAATTAAGACCTTTGATTTTCCTGCACAGAAATTTTTGGGGCTTTTCCAATTTAGGGGTATGACTGGATATTTAGATTCAAAAAGGGAGACTTTTTTCTATGATATGTCTGATAAGTGAAGATTACAGTGGTAAAACAATGTCTTTGGAGTATGAATATTTTCCTTTGGAAACTAACTGGGCCAGAGAGATGAATTTCCTGATTATGCTAGAAATATGATGAGCCAGTGAGAATAAATCATCCTTTGGAGTCCAAGCCACTTGCTCTCCCATCCATAATGTATGGGGGGGCACACCTTGAAAAAAATTGTAGTCTCCCATCCATTTGCCTAATGTAGATTTAAAGATAGTGAGGTAACTGCTTTGTTTTATAAAATGGGGAATCTGTTGAAGAAGAGGGAGATTCTTTGGGAGAAGTATCTGTCATTACATCTTATTTAGCCTGCAGTAAAGACTTATGTGCTTTGATCTTGCGTTGTTTTTTTATCAGTCTTGCAACAGATATACAAAAAGCTTCAATTAAAAAAGTTGTTTTTGTCTCATTATATCCCAAATACATATTTAAGTCTCTTGCAAGGGTTCAAGCTGATTAATATTTTGTCTTTCATGACAATCGTTTTATTACTTTATGGGTTCATAGGTGTGTACTAGGCTAACGACCACAAGAGGCTTTTTAAGCCTAGCCATGCATCCCAAATTTCTGACAAGTTCTGATACCCTTGATAAGTGTAAGCATGGGCCTGGGAGATGAACCATTTACAGGTTACTTGTGTTCATTAGACACATAGGTGCCAAACCAGGGATGAATTTCCAGGTTTCCCCATACAGTTGTCCAAGTTGCACTTGAAATGGGTTAGGGAGGAACTCTACTTCACATGGATGGGGACCCTGTTCCATAGATGTGGTAGTCTCTGGGATACATACCTACGTATCTCTTCAGCATGTCCTATTTATATCACAGGCAAGGTTTAAGTCTTTAGAATGGATAATTCTGGTGCTGTTTGTTTTGTGGATATGCAGGAGGTCCATCAGAGTGGGGTCTGACAATGCCCTGTAAGCCAGGCATAGATCTCCCTTTAAAAGCTTGTAGGAGACAGAATACAGGGACAGGGCCTTGAGGTGGTCTGCATAGGGCATTTTATTTACACCCTGTATTCTTTTAATCAGGAACCTCTGTGGATGTTCCAGTTGTTGGATATGCCTGGTTAGGTACATATCAAAGGGGGCACTGTACTCAATGATAGGTGTGATGAATGCCTTCATATTTGCCAGTCTGTTATTTTGTAAATATCAAATGTGATGCATTTTTCTTATCCTTTTTCTAATTCCTCTTTTTAGAAATTCTTTTATCTAAAAGCTACAATATTACTTGCCATGGCTGTCAGTCTTCCTATGAAGTTTGTAGTTGTGTGTATTCAAAGCATACACATACGTCTTTATCATTCTTTTTAATTTAGTTTGCTTCATGCCTTATATCATCATCATCATCATCAGCCCCCTTTTTCCCATTTTCCACATGGGGTAGGGGTATCATGTTAACTGTCACCATCGCTCTCTCTCTCTGGATTCAGTGCCACACTCCTGCCTTCTTCAATGCTCATGACTGACTTTCACAGATCTTCTTTCACACAATCCATCCACCTCTTTGCTGGACGTCCTCGTTTCCTCTTAACTTCTTCCTGTCTGCCCCAAATCTTCCTCACCAGTTTGTCTTCTACTTTCCTGCACATGTTCAAACCACCGTGATCTGTTTTCTTTGATCTTTTCTGCAATTGGAGCTACTTCAGCTTCTGCTCTTTCATCCTCATTTCTTCGTCTTTTGCACACTGTGCATCCTACCACCCTTCTCAGGCACTTCATTTCCATCACTTCTAGCTTCTTCATCTGTTCTGCCTTTACTGCCCTGGTTTCTGTACTATACAGTAGTACTAGTTGCAGTACTGTCTTGTACACCTTATTTTTCAGCTTCTTTGGCATTCTTCAGTCATAGACTATACCTAAGACTCCAGCCCTTCTGATTCTAGCTTTGGACCTCTTCATCCAGACTTCCCTTCTCTTCAACCACCCAAGCTATTTACCTATTCCACTATCTTCCCTTCTATCTTGATTATCAGCTTCTTCTGATTTCCCCAGTTTGCTGCCATTACCACTGTCTTATCTGTACTTAGTTTCATCTCATGTGCCTTCAGTTTTGCACTCCATTCCCCTACCGTTTGCTGAAGTTCTTGCTCAGAGTCTGCCTGTAATGCCACATCATCTGCATACAGCAACTTTGTTGATCCATCCCCTCCAACCTATTTGCTAATGTAGTCCATCACCAGTATAAACAGGAGGGGGTTAAGAGCTGAACCCTAGTGTTTACCCACTCCCACTAGGAGCCCTTGTGTGAGGCTGAACACTGTTCGTACTTGAGTCATTGGGTCCTTGTACATAGCCTGCACTAATTCTACCAGTGTTCTGGGACTTCAAACCACTGCAGTACTGTCCAAATCAGCTTTTTTGGGACCTTGTCATATGCTTTCTCTAAGTCTAGGAATGCCCAGTTGGACTCTTTCATCTCTAGCTTCTTCTCAACTATCTGTCTCATTGCAAACATCAGGTCAGTTGTGCTGCATCCTGATCTGAATCTGAACTGCTCATCTCCCATCTTATGTTCCACTACTCTGCATATCCGTTTATCAATCACCCTCTCCAAAACTTTCATGCAGTGTGATAAGAGTTTGATGCCTTTGTACTGCTCACAGTTGTGAATGTCCCCTTTATTCTTGTAATTGGCATGAGTATGCTTAATCTCCAGTCATCTGGGATACGCCTTTCTCTCTACACAGCTATGAGTACCCTCAGGAGCCATTTCTCCCCTATCTCACCCTGTATCTTTATCACATCTCCTGTGACCTCATCTGAGCCTGCTGTTTTCCCTGACTTCTTCTAGAGTGGGCTCCTCTTCTTCTCTCATCATAGGCTGTTTTTGGGGCAGGACAGCTTCTGTGGGGTTTTTTTTCATTCAAAAGCTGTTGAAAATACTCTTTAATCTGCCTTTGATATGATGTGGACTGGTAAGCAGGTTGTTGCTGACATCCCTTATGAAGGGCATCTCACTATCTTCTTTATCTTTCTGCCTTTGCCTTGCAACCTGATATAGTTTCTTTGTGTCATCTATTGAGTCACTTTCCAGAAGTTGGTAGACTGCCTCTGATGCTCTATTCTTTGCTATTGCAACTCCCTTCTTTGCTTCTTTGTTAGCCAACCCGTATTCCTTCCTAGCCTGGTCAGTCTTTTCAATCTCACATATTCTCCAACACTCTTTCTTTCTTTTGATCACTTCCTCAACTTCTGCATTCCACCACCAGCTTTCCTTATGTACCTTATTTCCATACCTGGCTCTGACACATATCTGTTCTGTTGTCTTCACACATGCTGTTTTGAGGCGCTGTCATTCTTCTTCAAAGGCTTCATGCCTTATACACTCCTTAAATTTTATAGCTGACAAACTTGTCTTATTTGTGTATATTAAGTAACTAACTCTGCTAATTGCCAATTTCTGTCATTAAAAATTACATTTTTTTCTAACAGAGTATTTCTCCCATGGCCTGTACTGAAATGAATCTCAACCCAGAGGACAGCCCATTTATCAAGGCAAAAAAAAAAAAAAAAAACACATATTAATTCACCAATAAAACGATTAAGCATTTCAGTTAGCTTCCCAAGTGACTATTTCATTTTAATTGTGGAAGTCATGGTCAGAGTCAGAGAGACCAACTCTCATAATGACAGGAGCTCAGCAATAAAACTAAACAAGAAACTAACAGGAATAATTAAATCATCAAGTCCAATGCCAAGGTCAAGGTAGCTTCTCAGGCTAAAGGCCACCACAACCTACAGCCCTGTCTGAAACTTCAAAGGTAACACTTTGCAGGGCTGGTAGCAAATGGTACCTCGTCAAGTGATACCACCTTCTGCCCATGACCCAAGGAATATCACTGTGTTCCCAGGAAAAAATGTAATTTGTCTCACCACTAGTGCATGTAAGCTCCAGTGGTCCTTGTAAACTATTAGAATATATAGTCTTAGCTACTTCTTTTCTTGCGCTCCCCAGATAGCGTGCACACTGACAGGGACCCCCATACCCTGTCTGCCTGTACCACCAGTATTTTACCACTAGGTGGAAGCAGAACTCCATAACTCCACTCCTACTGGTTTAGCCATCTCAACCAGTTACAGGCCCTGGTCGCTTAGCTACATCTTTCCCATCCAAAAGGGATCTGGCAGCACTTCTCCCTAAGCTAACAGTCTAATGCTCAAGCCACTAGCCCCTTAACTTCAAACTGCTTCTTAGAGACTGTAATGGACTGAAAGTTTTAAATTCCAGCTAAAGGTATAAAATGAACATAAACATTTAGCAAAACTGCTACCTACAGTGTCACTGGCAATCACTGATAGTTTTTCCGCTCACCTCTGCAGGGGGAAGGGCATATCACCTACCGTCCTCATGCCTTTACACAACCCTGCTTCCACTCCCATTGCTCCACACCTCCCTCCCTATCATCACTCCAGCCCAGCCTCCCCCGCCCCCTGCTCATTTACATATAGTTGCCATTGACCATGGCGCCATTTTTAAAATACCTATTCCACTTGGACAGGACAGCCACTCATCCCCTGACCCCACGTGTATTGTGCATGCCAGTAAGGCACTGTTTTTACTTATTATCCTGTACTTATTCTTTGTCTTTAAAAGCTGCTGTTTATATGTTATGGTTTATTTCTTGTACTCTACTCTTGGTCTTTTAAAAGCTGCTGCTAAAACGTATGGTTTCTCCCCAAGACATATTTCTTGCAATAATTGTGCACTCCAGTAGGGCACTGTTATTACTTATTTCTTGTAGTTAAATGTTTAAAAGCTACTGTTAAAACTGTGTTTTTTCCATCAAGAAATATTTCTTGCATTAGTTGCTGTCCATAGCAGTGCGATTTGGTGCCAAGTATATATACGCCGATAGGGTGTTCTTACCTGCAAATTACCTTACTGACAGCCCAACATAGAACCTGACTTAGCTATTAGGTGCTACAATCCTGCTTTTGCTGTGTAAACAGATACCATTCATTCTGTTGAATCCCCTATCTGCTCTGCATTACACTTAATGCAAAGTTACCAGTGAACAAGTGTTTTATACAAATAGCCAGGAGCTTTGCTTCAGTCTGCTGGTCTGAGCTACTGAATCTCAGCTGTAATTTAACTTCATAGCACACTTTTTCTACAGCACTGCTAAGGATGTTATGTATGACACTCTGTTTTGATTTTAAAGCAACTTTACTGAAATGCTCTGCTAAAGTGTTATTGTATTCGCAGTATCACCAAACACGAACTGCTGTTGGTTGATATTACTGTGTTACATACAAGGTTTTGTTCCCATATATCACTGATATTAGAAGATGTTATGCTTTACACTGTGTTCTCATTCTTACTAAGTTTAGTCCTCAACTAATTCTGTTGTTATTAGATGTATAGTGCTTTACAGGTGAAACTAGTGCATATGGATTTAATGTGTACTGTCCTGTAATCATCCTACTGACATACACTGCTGTTTTACAAGCTGTTATAGGCTACCCTACCCTAAACTCACACATGCACTCTCATCCATTATCACCTCTGTCCTTCTCTCTCACCCTGCTCCACTCACTTGTCTCACTTCAGATACACACCTCTCTCCCATTCTTCTGCTCTCTGTACAGTCATTAACAACCACTCTACCTATGTCTCTATCCTTACAATTTTGAACTCTCTCCCACAATTAGATGGTAGCCATACCTTTTTCTGCTTGTATTCCAGGTTGCATGGCCTAATTTTAAACCCCTGTCATCCAAAAAAACTACCTAAAATGCTCTGCAAGTGATATTACCTTCTACCCAGGACCCAAGGAATATACTGTGTTCACAAAATACAAGAACAAATGAAGCAGCACAAAGATAGAAAAACATTTTTCTTTACTGGATTCTGGTACCTCAGCCTTCGCCTTCACATGGAATAATAATGTAAAGCACAAACCAGTATAAATACACACCTCACCCAATCAATCATGTCAATTAAACAATTAATCAATCATATATAAATATATTTCTTAAAGAAATAAACATCTATAAATATGCACACAGAATACAAAAAATAGATAATATTTTAAATCATGCATCTAAATTCATACCATTGGGAAATGAAGTTCCATAATTTACAATAAATTTAGATTCCATATTCAATAATTTAGTTTGAAAATTTATATTACTTTCTCCCATTCCCCAAGAAATTATATATTTATATATGATTGATTAATTGTTTAATTGACATGATTGATTGGGTGAGGTGTGTATTTATACTGGTTTGTGCTTTACATTATTATTCCATGTGAAGGCGAAGGCCGAGGTACCAGAATCCAGTAAAGAAAAAAGTTTTTCTATCTTTGTGCTGCTTCATTTGTTCTTGTTTTTTGTGGAGACTTCGATTTGGATACTTGTGATCCAGAAGTGTGTTTTTTCTTGATTCAATATGAGTGTCAATGGAGCAGCCAGAACACCTGGGACCGTTCACAGAACTGCAACCGGTTTGGACTTCTCTTCAATTTGGAGGGACAGAGAAAGTAAGTTGGCTTCCTCTGATCCGTGGCTGCAACGTTCGGATGAGGCATTTGCTCGTTTTGAAGAGCTGGAGAATTTGATGGTGAAAGAAGCGACCATATTTTATGACATTAAATTGCTTGAGAAGTATATCGAATCCAATATTACTCCCAGAGGTCTCAGGGTTGACCGCCTACCGGCATATGAATTTTCGGATGAGGACACCGATTTACTGGAAGAGTGGAAGGATGTCTCTTTGAAATGTACTTTGGGTTGGCTAAAAATATTAGTCAAACATAACCAAAGAACACTTGACAAAACACGCTCTGAAATTATCGCAATGCAGGGAGAACTTTTTTCTAAACATACCGATACAGATTGTGAGCAAAATATTGTGAATATCAAGTTAAAGGTATCTAAAATTGAACAACAGGTCATTTTGCGTAAGAAAAGGAAGTTCACAAGAGATCAAAATGACTACAGTACTGGTAAAATCTTTTCATGGCAATACAACCTTAAGAGGGGGCGTGGTAGAACCCCTTGGAACAGCAACAGATTCAGAGCGCGAAACGAAAGGAATACCAGGGACACTTCCCCTTCCTCTGTAGAAGCAAGCTCAAGTAAGAAAAGTGTTTCGTTTGAAAACATCAGTACGGAGGGTATTTCAAATGAGACATTGAACTCAGGTGCTTCGCCCAGTGAGGGATCCACTCAAAGAAAAGGCCGGAACCGGCGTTTTCAGCCGAGAGGGAACAAAAGATATTAATGGACTACCTATAAGAAGGTCTGTGTTTATGAGACCAAGTTTTTCGTTTGTTTCCAATGACTCTTATAATGTAGTTAATACCACTTTTTGCCATGATCGTTTAAACATAATTAATTTATCTGATTGTTTGATAACCGAAAGCATGAGTAGTGTTTTACACAAGGGCACGAAATTCATACCCACATACATTCCTTCATTAGCGGAGATTCTTTTGGAGGTCAAGGCCTTTTGTAGAAAATTGTATTTAAAAGTTTATTTTCATAAAGAAACATCAAATATTGACCTCAATGAGAATATTGATGATAATTATGACGTTGCAAACGACTCAATTTTGGATAGTTCATTAATGGATATTTCCATTTATGAAAACGAAATGATCGACATTCATGATAATGTTGAAAATATTGTGAATGTGAATGTTAATAACGCCAGTAGGATGTTTGAATATAATACAGGGTATGGCAAACTTAGTATTCCAAAGGTCCCATGTATTAGTGAATTCAATCCTGTCAAAAATAACTCTTGTATAAGTTTTTTTGAAAAAGCTTTAAACAAGCAGGTTATTGATGAATATTTTTTGTTCAAACAACATGTGAAAAGTTACAATTTACGTAAGGATGAGTGGCAAGCTTTATGTGAGTTAAGAAAGATGAGTGACAAATATGTATTCTTGGAATCAGATAAAGGTGGTAATTGGGTTGTTTTTGATAAGAATAGATACAATTCCATAGCCCTTAAGTTACTTTCAGACAACAGGGTATATATTTCTTTATCCACAAATCCCATTGTTGAGTTTAATAATAAACTTTTGGAATTGTTAGAAAAAGGTGAAAGGCTTGGTTTCTTCTCTCAGGGTGATGTTAGGAAACTGCATATTAAAAATCCAAATGATGCCAGGTTTTTTATTTTGCCAAAAATACATAAAGATTTGGAAACCCCCCCTGGACGTCCAATAGTCTCAGGAAAGGGGGCCTTTTCAGAAAATGTAGGCATATTTTTGGACTCCATATTAAAGGAATATTTAGTGAGAATTCTATCACATGTAAAGAATACAAAAGAGGTTTGTGACAGTTTCAGAGGGAAGATTTGGCAAGATAATTATTATTGGGCCAGTGTGGATGTGGTTTCATTATACACATCTATTTCTACACAATGGGGCCTGGAAGCCATTTATACATTCATGGGGGAAGGACCTAAAACTCACTTTATTATCTCACTGGTGGAATTTTGCCTTACTCATAATGTCTTTGAATTCAACAAAAAATATTTTTTACAAAAAGAGGGAACGGCTATGGGTGCAAGTTTTGCACCGTCATATGCTATTTTGTTTATGGGCCACTTTGAAAATTTATTAATTTACACTAAAAAGTTTTTTCAGAACAATGTTTTGATCTACAAGAGATTCATAGATGACCTCTTGTTTCTATGTAGAGGTAATCCAAGAGATTTTGATGATTTCATTACAAGTTTAAAATTGAATCCATGTGGACTAGACTTTACATATCAGGTAAATGTCAAGAACATGGATTTTTTGGACGTGCATTTTTATATTGGTTTGAAGGGGACGGTTGAACACAAGCCTTTTCATAAAAAGACAGCAGTAAATAATTTCTTGCACGCAACCAGTATGCATAGCAATTATTTAATTGAGTCATTGCCCTTTGGTGAATTTAGACGAATTGCTATGAACACATCTGAAAATATTAATATTCAAAGGGAATATGACATCATTTGTAAGAGATTAATGAATAGAGGTTATTCTAGGAGTATTGTCTATTCACATAGGACTAAAGTGGAAGGAATGTTAAATTTGAATGGACAGGGGGGTGTAGATAAGAATAGGAAGAGACTTGTGGATAAATCTTTTTATTCCAAGAAAAAGGATCCCTTGGAGATGGATAAAATATTTTTTGTAGATAAATTCTCTCCTTTTTCTTCTATTCTGAAGAGAATTGTGTTGAACATGTGGCCTATAATAACCAGTGATGATTTTTTGAGAAATATAGTTCCAAAAAACATTATTTTTTCTTACACAAGATGCAAAAATTTAAAGGAATTAGTTAGAAGTAAGGGGAAGAAGGACAGGGCAGTGAATGCAGGCTATTTTGCTTGCAGGAAATGCAAGGTTTGTGATAAAATGATTAATTTAGATGGCCATAAAATCAATGGGGTTACATACCATGCACTAGATCACTTTGATTGCAATTCGTCTGGGGTGGTATACATTATTGGGTGTAATTGTATTAAACAAAAATGGTACATAGGACAAACGAAACGTAGGGTTAAGTTAAGAATTTTGGAACACTTGGGGGATATTAGGAACAATAGACTTGATAGTCCAGTTGCAAGCCACTTTCATCAATTTCACAACGGAGAACAAACTGGTTTTAAATTCAGTATTTTGGCAAGACCTTGGGGAATGGGAGAAAGTAATATAAATTTTCAAACTAAATTATTGAATATGGAATCTAAATTTATTGTAAATTATGGAACTTCATTTCCCAATGGTATGAATTTAGATGCATGATTTAAAATATTATCTATTTTTTGTATTCTGTGTGCATATTTATAGATGTTTATTTCTTTAATAAATGATATACTTATATATGATTGATTAATTGTTTAATTGACATGATTGATTGGGTGAGGTGTGTATTTATACTGGTTTGTGCTTTACATTATTATTCCATGTGAAGGCGAAGGCCGAGGTACCGGAATCCAGTAAAGAAAAAAGTTTTTCTATCTTTGTGCTGCTTCATTTGTTCTTGTTTTTTGTGGAGACTTCGATTTGGATACTTGTGATCCAGAAGTGTGTTTTTTCTTGATTGAATATACTGTGTTCCCAGGAAAAAATGTAATTTGCCTCACCACAAGTGCATGTAAGCTCTGGTCGTCTTTATAAACTATTAGAATATATAGTCTTAGTTACTTCTGTTTGTGCGCTCCCCTGATAGTGTGCACATTCACAGGGACACCCATACCCTTTGTAGTCTGCCTGTACCACCAGTATTTTACCACTAGATGACAGCAGAACTCCATAACTCCCCTCCTACTGGTTTAGCCATCCCAACCAGTTACAAGCCCCTGCCGCTTAGCTACATCTTTCCCATCCAAAAGGGATCTGGCAACACCTCTCCTTAAGCTAACAGTCCAATGCTCAAGCCACTAGCCACTAAACTTCAAACTGCTTCTCAGAGACTGTAATGGACTGAAAGTTTTAAATTCCAGCTAAAGGTATAAAATTAACACAAACATTTGGCAAAACTGCTACCTACAGTGTTACTGGCAATCACTGATAGTTTTTCACTCACCTCTGCTCTGGGGGCTCTACCCTCTCTGTTCACCCTACGGGCTCACTCCACTTCCCTATACCTGTCCCCAATATTCACCTACTCCCACTACCTGTTCATTTATCCATCCCCAACTCCTCCCACATCTCCTACCATCCAATTACACTACACCTACCCACCACACACACACTCAGCTCTTAAAGTCCCCACCCAACCTAAACAATACCCCTTACCACCTGATATCTACTGAACCTAACAACTCTCTCAGCCCTGCTAACCTCCCTCACTTATCTTACTTATCTTACACTACTCCCTAACCCCTACCATACCTCACCATCACATTACACAACCAGTTTCCAACACACTTCCGCACAACCCTTCACTTCCATAACACATGAACTCTACTCTTCTAACCCAAGCCTACTATTCAAACACAAAATCCTACCTATTCCACCCTCACATAACACACGCCTCCAACTTCACACCAACAAATCTCTACCACTGCTCAAACTCTCCATACACATTAACCTATCTCACACTCATTCTCCACCAAATTTCCCTCTCACTCTCCAGTGACATCCATCCCAACCCTGGGCCCACTACCACTGCACAAACCACTAATTCCCCTCCCACACACCGTTAGACTCCCAAGTCTAATCACCTCACTACAATCAATGCCCAAAGCCTTCGAAGTAAAATTCCTAACCTCCATGCCTGGCTTTCCCTCAACCATAGTATCCATCTCAGAGACCTGGCTTAAACCCTTCATAAAAGACAATGAAATTCTTCCACCAGGCTACTTATTGATTCACAATGACAGACTTAACAAGAAAAGTGGAGGTGTAGTCATAATCTCCTCCTCCTCCCATACCGTTACCCCATACACCAATCACATCCCAAACTTCGCCAATGCCAAAATAGCTATAGCTATTCTAAAAATCAATAATCACAATTCCATATACATAGCCACCCTTTATATGCCCCCAAGAAATAATATCACAATACTAGAAATACCCTCTCCTGGTTTTCCTCTAACATTAAAAATGAAACATATGTCCTAGGTGACATGAACATTAACTGGGCTATTATAACCTCTCAAGCCCCATCTCACATAGTCGGCTTCTTCAACTTCACCCTACTAATAAACTCTCCAACCAGGCCAAACAAATATGGGGCCTCTGGCAGCATCATTGACTGAATCTTTTAACATCCCATCCCGACTTTATCTCAAACACAGGAGTCCTCCCAGACCCTCTCAGCAACCACCTGCCAGCTTTCGCCGACTGTCACCCCTCTCTTCTTCAAAAGCAACATGACTACATTCAAACTTGTAACCTCTCCTACTTCAGCCCTCAAATGTTTTCTTAATGTCTTAATCTTACTGATTGGACCCCCCCCCAAGAACCCTTCCCCTTGACAATGCCATCACCTACTTCAACAAAACCTTCTTAAACCTACTCAACAGCCACTTCCTCTAAGAATAAAATGTGTCAAGGCTAAAACCTCTCCCTGGCTATCAAAAGAAACTAAACTCATCATGCTCCAAAGAGACAGAAAATGGAAGCAATACCAATGCACCAAACAACCTAACACCATACTTGAATTCAAACAACTAATAACTAGAGACTGCAAAGCATACTACTCTAAACTTCAGTCCAAACACTCAACCAACCCTAGAAATTTCTGGAACACCATACCCTCCCTCCTCCACCCAGGAAATAAAGATAACCCCTGTTCCAACCCCAACCTTACAGATCTTGAAACTGCCACTCTATTCAACTCCTTCTTTATGGATTGTCTAGCTAAACTGTCTTCCTCTTTCCGTCACCTCTTCAATCCCAACCCCAGCTACCTCCCATCCCTCCGATCACATACCCCCTTCCTCCCCTTTAAACCTAAAACCCACCCCCACAAGTACAATAAAAAAACTACTCCTCCAACTTAAACCTTGCCACAATGCACCTGATAATCTACCATCATTCTTCCTCAGAATATCTGCTGATAGTATTGCCTTTCCCATTTCCATAATAATAAACAGATCCATCCAATAATCCTATGTTCCTTCTATCTGGTGACATGCATCCATCATCGCACTCTATAAGGGAGGTAAAAACACTGATACCACCAATTTCAGGCCTATTGTCATTTTTCCCCACTCTCTAAAATCCTGGAAAAATGTATTCATTCACAATTGATGCCATACCTAACACACAATAACCTTCTCACTCCCACTCAACTTGGCTTCTGCCCTGGCCATAGTAGCATGACCACCCTTCTTTCCTTTCTTGAGATCATTAACCAAGCACATAACTCTGGCACATTCATATCTACCCTGTTCCTATACCTATCCAAAGCTTTTGACACCGTCTTCCACCCCTTATAGGTTCACAGGTTCATAGGTAGTCACTAGGCTATCGGCCCTTAGGCCTATATAAACCTAGCCAAAAAGGTTCCCTGGCTTTCGCCACCCAAGAAAATTATTTTTTTGTGCCCCTGTCAAGCAGTGCCATGGAAGTGATCCTCGGGGTGAATTTTCTATTCCCCATCCAGTCAACAAGATTTTTCTTAAAGAGGGCCAATGAGGAGTTTTGCTTGACATGAATGGATAGTTTGTTCCGGAGTATGGGAAGTCTCTGGGACAGGAATCTACCCCTCCAGCATGTTCTTTTTATTGTGGTGACAAGATTTATGTCCCTGGAGTGTATTGTTCTGAGAGATTGGGATTTCTTTAAGTGTAGCATGTCCAACAGTTCTGGGTTTGACATAGCTTTGTATGTTAGGCAGAGATCGCCTCTGAGTAGGCAATATGTGATGGAGTAGAGCTAGAGTTTTTTGAGATGGTCTGTGTATGGCACCTGTTTGAGGCCGGTAATCCTCTTAGTGAGGTATTTCTGTGGCCTTTCCAATTGTTGTAGGTGTCTTGTGAGATACATGCCAAATGGGGCATTGTACTCTATAATGGGTCTGATGAGGGATGACTACAGAGGATCAATGATCTCCTTTTTTCTAGAGGAGAACTCTTTTGTGATGAGGTGTGCCACGTAGAAGAATTTCCTGACTAATGTGGCAATGTGGTTATCAAAGGAGAGACTACTGTCCACCTGTGTCCCGAGGTCTCTTATCACACTTTCAATGTTTAGTGAGTTACTGCCTATGTGGTAGGTCATGGGTACCAAGTTTTTTTCCCAAAGGGGATGACAGTGTATTTCTTGACATTGAGCTTGAGGCCATGACTTTGACACCAAGCATCTGTCTCTATGAGGCCCTTTTGTAGAATGTCTACATCATTAGGTGATTCTATTATGGCTCCCAGTTTGCAGTCATCTGCAAACTTTGTTAGCCAAAGACCTTCTGTGTTGGCCTGCACTTCAGAGAAGCAAATGCCGAACAGGAGAGGACCCAGGACCGAACCCTGTGGTACTCCACTTGTCACTGGTCTGAAGTCGGACTTGGAGTCGGCTACTTTTACTGAATGGGTTCTGTCACTGAGCCAGTTGGCCACCTATCTTGTAACATAGGGATTTATGCCCAGTTTAGTGAGTTTATCTATAATTTCAGAGTGGGGGATGATATCAAAAGCCTTGGTGAGGTCAAGATATGCTGTGTGCACTACCTTGCCTTCATCTACGGCTCTAGTGACTGCTTCAAAGAAGTCAGTCAGGTTTAGTACACATGATCTACCTTTTACAAAACCAAACTGAGTGAGGTCCAGGGTTTGGAGGTTACCTATGTTCATAGGTTAATAGTTTCATAGGTAGGTAGTAGGCTATTGGCCTTAGGGTCTATATAAGCCTAGCCAAATTGTTTATAAGCTCCAAGATGATACGTTCCATGGCCTTGCAGATCAGGCTCATGAGGCTAATGGGGCGATAGTTTCAAGGTCCGTGGTGGTACCTGCTTTGTGAAGTGGGATAACCGTCACTGTGCGCCATTCGGTAGGCACATAGCCTAAGGTGAGGCTATGATTAAACATGGTATTTAGGTGGGGTGCCAGTTCATTTTGTAGTTCCTGCAGTACGCAGCATGGGATGTTGTCTGGTCCCATGGATGAAGTGTTCTTGGCTTTGGAGAGTGCAGTCTTTACTTGTTCATCTGTGATTACAGGGGCTTTGCATTCTAATGGTATTAAGATGGGGCCTTTGGAGGGTAAAGGGGTAAAGTTAGCAGTGAGTTTATCTGCCAGGAGGTTGGCATTATCAATTGTTTCTATATATTTAGTGCCATTGTGATGTAGCTCAGAGCAGATCTGAGTATTGCCAGTGAGATTCTTGACATAGCTGTAGAATGCTTTGTGGTTGTCTTTGGAATCAGTGGCGATTTTATTTTCATAACTGGCTTTGGAGGATTTTATGAGGAATCTCAGCTTCTTGCTGAGGCTGACCAGGGAGTTCTTCCAATCCTGGGATTTTACTCTTTTTTTGCAACAGCTTCTTCCTTCTGTTGTAGAGTTTGTTTATGGCAGGGGACCACCAGATTGGCTTCCTTTTTTTGGAGGATAGTGTCTTGGTTCTGTTGGGGGATGGCATGATCCATGCACTCGTGTATGTGCCTATACAGTGCACTTGTGTAAGATTCAGCAGTTGTACCTCCATTTTCAATCTGCATGGGTGTTATGAAGTTTGCCACTTCTATCTTAAGAAGCATGAAGTTGGCTTTGGAGTAGTTTTTGACGGTGGTTTCCTTAATAGGGGGGTGTGGGTGGGATATGGATATCTAGGGTGATTAGCTCATAGTCAGATCTGACTCCTATCACAACTGTCCTCTCTCAACCTTTCTCCTTCTACCAAAGCCTGGTTTTCTAGCTACCTCTCTGAATGACAACAAGCCATAAATCGAAATCCTCAACCTTTCTCTCTTTCTACACACCCCTAGTAGTGTGCCCCCAAGGTTCCATCCTAGGCCCCTTACTCTTCAATAGATTTATCAGTAACTATCACTGCACCATCTCTGACTCCTCACTAATCCATTATGCAGATGATTCAACAATCATCTGCTCGACATACTCCCCCTCTGATCTACTTCTAAAAACCCAATCAGCTTTCTCTAAAACTGAAACCTGGATGCAAAATATTCACCTGACCCTAAATGCAAATAAAACTGAACTGACAATCTTTTCTTCCTCTAGAAACTCCTTTGTTGACAAAACCCCCCTTTTCTATACTCAGCCAGAATAAAGTCCCCATTGGAATTGTATCAAATATTAAACTCCTCAGTGTCATTATTGATGAACATCTAAAATTTGACACCCATATCCAAACTATCATAAAAAACACCAAAAATAGGACTCCTGTACAGATATTACCGCTACCTTATCCCCTCCACCAGAAAAACCCTAGCCTCCTTCTACCTTCTCCCTTCTCTCATGTATGGCCCTTCTCTGCTAACCAATCTCCAACTCAGCCTAAAATTCAAGTTAGAATCCTGCTACAATAAAATAAGCAAATTTGCCACCAGTTCCAAAAACTCACCCCACCATTGCCACTCTCTTCATACTCTGCAGTGGCTCAAACTACCTAATTACCTGAACTTCCTTAAACTCACCACTGCCCAGAAGCTCATCTTCAAGCCCTCCAGCTGTCCCTGTCTTGCTACCACCTTAACCACCTGCATTCCTAAAAACTCACTCAGATCAGAAAACCAAAACCTCCTACAAATCTACAAACCCTCACGACCCCCTGGCCACCTCCTGCTATCATATTCCATATCAAACTATGGAATCACCTCCCCTCCTTTGGAACACTGCAAACCACACAAACTTCAAATCTCTCTTGCTCTCCTACTTATCTTCAGAATGGACATGCCCATGTCACTCTCCAACAATGCTACCTCCTCTAGGTACTCACAGCTCCATTCCCTGCTACACCTACTTTTCATACCATTACTTTCTCTATTACTGTTGTTGTTGTTGTTACTCTATTAAACCCAATACTGGACAGTCTATTGTTGCACCTTGGTTAACTTTGTTAGATTTTCTTCTATCAACAATTGTATCTAACTTTGTATATACAAAATTACCAGTGATGACATATTATTTCTATTTCTTTACATGATTGTATTCTACCTCATATGTATTGTACTGTATTCTCAGCCTGATGTAGATGACTATACTGCTTTGTGTATGTTTATAATTGTTTCTAATTGTCATTGGAGCTTTTCTCCCTGGGATCTACTGAAAATGGACTCTTCTTGGCCCAGTAGATTTTCCCAGTCATCAAACTAAAATGAATAAATACATTTACTGAACAGACTGGCATAGCAAATCAGTTGGCTGACAAATTCAACTCACTCTTTACCCCCCCCCACTCTGCCACCCCACCACTTATTTAATACCTACTAGCAAACCCCCAACTATCAGCATGGAGAAGATTATAGATGCGCTCACTATAGGGCTAAAAACACAGACTCAGTGGGCCCCAACAATAAATCAGGTTGTCTCCTAAATATCCTGAAACAGGACCATTTGAGTCACTTTTCAACTACAGCCTCAAAATAGGCTACATACCAAGTGGATAGAGGAGGGGCATGGTTATCCCCCTTCATAAGAGTGAACCATTAACCGACACTGAAAACTACAGGCCTATTAGTCAGACTAGTCTAATATGAAAAGTCATGGAATGAATTATTGTGGAAATGATCAGCAAAGATGTTGCCAGTCTGCAGACACTGGACCCATCCCAGTTTGATTTTGTCAAGGAAGGTCATGCCTACTTAACCTGGTGGACTTCTATGAGAAGGTAAACAAGGCAATGGATGAAAAGGAAAATGGTGCATACCACCTACCTAGACCTGTCTCATGCATTCAACACAATACCCTACTCAGATATTTTGGACAAACTCACAAAACTAGGCATGATTCCCTTCACAAATTGCTAGATCACAGATAAGACCCAATAAGTCAGGACTGGTGATACCACCTCCACCATTAGGCAGGTTGCCAGTGAAGTAACACAGGGCTTCTTGCTGGCTGCACTCCTGTTTTGCATCTTCTATTTTGGAGATTGGGGCTAATGTTAAGGGCCTCTGACTCACCATGTTTGCAGATGATTGCAAACTGGGAGCTTACATAAATTCCCCTATTTTATTTATTTATTTATTTATTTTACATTTGTTGACTGGGATAGTCCTACTGGATGTATGTCCATTTTCAGCTGAAGCCCGGAGAGAAAAGCTCCACATTAAGACAATTTACAAGACAAAAATCTTGACCATATACAATACAGATAATGTCAGACAGGTAAAACATTTCAAATACAAGAACATTTATATAGTACTGTTACAGTAATATACCAACATACCCAACTAAATAAGTTAAAAATTTTGAGTAAAAGGTTTAATAAAACATGTTTCTTGAGGGTAGCATTGTTTATAAAGCTTACCAAACCTTAGGAGGTGAGCTACTACAGTAGGAATTAAGAGAGAATATCAGAGCACCTGAAATAGCATGTTAAAGATAGACAGTAAAGAATGGCCCTGCTAGGGGAGAAAGTGTCAGTCAGGATTTGTGCATGGGCATAGCCATTGGGCTTTAAGGAAGATTCTTAATTGCTTCTTGAAAAGTGGGGTAGAAGAAAGGGCTGTTAGTTCAGTTGGAAGAGTGTTCCAAGAGTTAGTTTGAGAACAAGCTATCTCCAGATTTGTTGTTGGACTTTAAGGTAGCTACTAGTACCTTATTAGATAATCGAAGGGTTGTTAGATTTTTATATGGGCAGATAAGGGTAGAGAGTATGGGTCCATCTGTGGGATTGTGTAAGATCTTGTGTATAGTAGTAAGTTGCTGGAAAAGAATCTGGCTTTGCAATTCCAGCCATCCTAGCAATTTAAGATTTTGGCAGTGGTGGGTCAGAAAAGAGGCACCAGTGGCAAATCTAGCTATGTTATTATAGGCTGTTTCCAACTTATGAAGATTATTTTTGGATAAGTTTGTATAGATTGGGGATGCATAAAGAAGGGTGGAGATTAAGTGAGTCTGGGCAATAGCAGTCCTAGCTAGAGGTGTGAGATACGGTTTAAGTCTGTAGATGAAACCAAGTTTTTTATTAACTGATTTAATGGTTAGGTTGATATGTGTGTCGAAGTTTAGATTATGATCAATTGTTACACCTAAAAGTTTGGTGGTTGTGTCCGGAGTTATTACAGTACCATTATTAGATGTAATTGTGAAGTCAATAGCAGGAGACTTCTGAGTGGGAGAGAATAGCACCAATTAAGTTTTTATGGTGTTAAGGAGGAGACAGCGTTGATGAAACCATTCCATCCATTCCATAAATTCCCCTATGACACTAACATCATGCAAGAGGCTCTAACACAAACAGCTGGTGCCAAATCCACAAATAAAAACTGAATGCAAAGAAGTGAATTACAGTGCCTTTTGGGAAAACGTCTACCAAAAGAAATTATTCTATTGATATGACAACCCTAAGAGTTGACCTGGTAGTTAGAGATCTCTGAACATATGTAAACAGCAATCTGGCCTTTGACCAACACGTAGACAAAATTGTAAGAAAATCATTCTATGTCACTCAAATTATAGGTAAGATTATGGTAGCCAGGTACATGAAAACCATAGTACCACTCCACTTGTCCCTTATCAGACCCTTCATTGAGTACAATGCCCCCTTTGCCATGCACCTGACTAGACATAAGCAACAGTTGAAACATCCACAGAGATTTTTCTCCAAGAGAATCCAGAGTACTAAAACACTGTCTTATATAGATTGCCTTAGGGCCCTGTCTCTATACATGGTCTCCTACAGGTTGTTGCAAAGCATATAAAGCATCCTTAGATCCAGCCCTGATGGAGCTTTTACACATCCACAAAACATGCAATGCCAGAAACACTAGATCCATGGATTTAAACTTTGCTTGTGACATAAATAGAACATGCTGGCAAGACAGATATGTGACTCAAAAGATTGACATGCCCTGGAATAGGCTCCCCATCCAAATGTAGCAGAGTCCATCCCTAACCCTACTCAAACGTAACCTTGACCATTGAAGGGAAACTGCAAATTTATCCCCAGACTGGCCTTCATGTCTCTTATAGACAGGATGACAGTAAACATTCCCTAACTAACAGGATATACAGCAATAGTGCTGTCATACACCTATAATAGAGCACCTGGACAATCAGAATTAAAATGCTCTAGTAATTGCTTACTACGTTGATAGAGTCCAGAATGCACACACTGATTCAAGTTATAAGCACTGAGATCTGTGTAAATATGTGAAGTTGTGAACACAGTCTCACATATACACACACACACACACACACACACACACACACATGCATACCTATCCACCTATCTATCCAAGCATTTATTTATCTAAATATATATGTATGCATGAACTTAATTAACTCCATATCACTTACTTCCTTAGTAAAAGAAGTGATTTGGCTATGAAGATGGTATGTATATATATATATAGCCATGGCCTGAAGTTAAACGCCAAAAAATGTATAGTCATATCCTTCGGGAAAAACAAGGTAACCCCAAGCTACCATATAGGTGGCAATCCACTAAGCACAGAAGAGGTTATCAGGGACCTGGGGACCCAGGTTGACAGTGGCCTTTCTTTTGACACTCACATTGCTAAAGTGGTTAGAAAGACCTTCTACATTGCCCACCTGATCATGAAGGGATTCACATCCAGATCTAGTGAGGTCATTGTTCCCCTGTACTCTTCACTTATCAGACCAATGATCGAGTACAATGCCCCATTCGGGATGTATCTCACCCGACATCTGCAGCAATTGGAGAGACCCCAAAAGTTCCTCACCAAAAGGATAAAGGACTCCAAAATCTGTCATATGCTGCCAGATTGAAGAAACTCCAGCTCTATTCAGTCGCATACCGCCTGCTCAGAGGTGACATGTGCCTGACATACAAGGCCATGTCCAACCCGGAATTAATGGACATGCTCCACCTCAAAAAATCCAAATCCACCAAAACCACTAGAGCAAGCGACTTAAACCTTAGCACGGATATAAATAGGACGTGCTGGAGGGATAGATTTATCACTCAGAGACTCCCTATGCTGTGGAATAAAATCCCGGTCCATGTGAGGCAGAGCACCTCGCTGACTCTGTTCAAGAGAAATCTAGACCTGTGGATGGGAGATCGTAGGTTTACCCCGGGAATCAGCTCTGGGTCACTGCTGGACAGAGGCACAACAAACTAATGGGCACAGTATTTTTTCATATAAGGGGTGGCGTAAGCCACAATAATTTGGGCTAGGCTTATAAATGCCTTAGGGCAGATAGCCTAGTATAAACCTATGAACCTATGAACCTATATATATATATCTTGTGTTCTGGAAACTTGACTGTTTTGAGCTGCTTAAAATAAATTTAATGAGAAAAACTTGACCTGTCGTGGCCCCCAAAATGAGTGCCTGTCATAAAAAAATAATATCTATATAACTTTTCATTTAATGGAAACTATTGGCTGCTAGTCCAGTACCTGAATTTAAATTAGAAGTACACTTTCTGAAGAACAATAGAGTGAATTATTGTACAATATTGTTCTGATGTTCTCCATGTATATTAAATTATTTGAATTTGTGATTCTGATTGTCTGTGTAAAACTATGTATACTAATCATATCATTATTCTGCTGAATTATGTAGCAGCGTTTTGCTACTTATTCCCTAGGCTTCCAATAAAAAAATGACCTAACTGAGTAAACATCCTGTTTTTCAAAACATAAATAAGACAACAATCAACCAATCAATCAGATAAATAAATATTTGCACAAAATTTAATGGACTAATATCATACATATATATATATATATATATAGAGAGAGAGAGAGAGATGAGTCTAATTTCTTTCGTTGAATCTCATTTTACTGAATTTCATTTCACCCCGACCACTTCACTGAAAACACAGATTACTGAAAACTCATTTCACTGAATCTCATTTCACTGAACTGAACTTAGTATATATGGCACTGTGTAGAGATCTGTGAAGCAAGTAAAAGGTATATGCCCTTTTCCCCATTGTAGTACTATCCTGGATTTAGTATATGTAGTTAGGGGGTGTGTAGCCTCCCACCTTGTTTGTTTTATATTGTATTTTACCAAAAACATCAAAACAATACATTTTAAACAATAGCCATGCATAGTTACAACACCAATGACTATTTCCAGAAGACAATGTGTACTCAAACTAAGTAGAGGCTATGCCCCCTACACCCTCCCTAACTATATAATTTGAGTTTTCAGTGAAGTAGTTGGGGTGAAATGAAATTCAGTGCAATAAGATGTGATGCCCATGCCCTGGTCTAGCAATCAAGGAGCCTCAATCCTCACCACTAACACCAGAGAGGGCATCTCATATATGAGGAAAGGATAACAAATATACACAGTAAAGTGCAATTTCCCTTAAGAGCATACTGAGATTACAGTCAGTCTGGGGTTGGTCGCTCCCTTGCTCTCCAAGTCCCCAATAGGACTCCCCACTGGCACACCTATAGGGTCCAGATCTCAGCCTAGCTGGGCAAGCAAACACCTTCAGCACCCTCTCTGTCCAACCAGTGCTTCGTGACCCTGGCCAAGTAGCTGACACACACACTTTGAGATAAGAGTTTATGCAACCACACAGATACTTCTGGGGAAGGCTGGCACAGGTTCTCCAGCTGTGCCCCCTTTACCCAAACTATACGGTAGAAATCCTGCCACCACCCAGCTAATAATTATCAGCTACTCAAAGGCCCTTAAATGGGTGTCCAATTATTACTGTGCAATATTATTATCCAATTGGCAGTATAGCCCAGGGCTAAAGCTATAGAGTGGCTTTGTACAGTTTTACCAAAGGCATAGAAGTACTCTAAAGAGCTTGAATTATCTCTACACAAACCAGCCACAGTTAAAAGGTTTTAAAATATTTAATAATAAGTATTAAAACCACAAGACAACACTTTCTACTACACAGTGCTAGACAAAAGTTCAGAGATCACACAGAAATACTTAAAATAATTCAGTAGTACAGTTCTGACATCACAGAAGAACACTTAGTCTAATATTTCTAGTTTCTAGCTATCTCTAAAAGAAAACACAAGTCTAAGATAACTTACATAAGACAACAGGCAGTGCTGTGAGTTGGATGATCGAGACAAAAATGATTAATACCTTCTGGTTTTCTCTGTTTAAATTGCTATTGCAGTTGTGATAAACATTACATAATTGTTTACACTTTCCTGGTGTTCCTAAGCTGACAGATACTACATTATTTTATTATCTTGCAGCTGCAGGAAACTACATCAATAAAAGACATTCCACATGTAAACTCTAGTAATTATTCCTTAAATTAAAACAATAGGCAGGAAGCCTTAGTCTAGCCCAACCAGAGCCAAATTGTAAACATCAAAGACAGTCATGAAATAATTTGAACTTCAAAGAACATACAAGAAATGCTTGACTTAGGTTTCTTTACAGCAGAGGGTAATGTTGCTACATTGTTGTAAGTTCACTTCACAGCATATTCTTGCATTTAAGAAAACAAGCCTGTATTTCAACATTTATATTTACAAATGATATAATTATCTGCACAATACTATCTGGCTAGGCTGGCAGCCTTCACATGAGATTCAACGAAACAAAGTAGTCCCATATATATATATATATATATATATATATGCACACACACACACACACACACACACACACACACACACACACACACACACATATACACACACAAACAAATCTACCAAGCTATCTATCTGTATATTCATATGTAGGCATACCTAAAATGACTAAAACATCAGCTCAACAATGAAAAGGCTGTCAGAAAAAGAGTGATACCGAAAAAGACTGATAAAATTAAGCTTTTACTAAGGAGGAGTTTATGCTATTTCCCCACTGATATGTTACCACAGAGAAATTTAAGCACACAGAAAACCACTGAAACACATTTTCAATGTTTTTTGTAAGGGGCCAGTCCTCCTGTACCTCCTCATCCTCTATTAATAGTATATACAAATTGTGAGGTCGCACAGCAGTGGGAAAGGACATTAACCCCTCCCTAGTATATGTTCAGTTTTGCCAGTCATTTTCAGCATCAGTCTCATTCATTTTAAATCTTTTTCTGTCAGTGTTTTTGCTGCTGACCTTATGTTATTTCACTCATTTAGGTACACACACACATATATATGTATATATATATATATATATATATATATATATATGTATATATATATATATATATATATATATATACATACACACAGACACATATATAGACAGACATAGATATTTATATCTATCCTTATATATATATATATATATATATATATATATATACATATATATATATATATATATATATATATATATATATATATATATATCTAATATAAATATATATATATATATATATATATTTGTGTATGTATCGATAAATATTGAGGCATATTTATATGTGTGTGTGTGTGTGTGTGTGTGTGTGTGTGTGTGTGTGTGTGTGTGTGTGTGTGTGTGTGTGTGTGTGTGTGTGTGTGTGTGTGTGTGTGTGTGTGTGTGTGTGTGTGTGTGTTTGTGTGTATATGTATATATATATATATATATATATATATATATATATGTATAGACAGATAGATAGATATAGATATTTATTCACTGATACAGATAGCGCGTTTGTTCCACTTTATTCTCTTTCAGGAACTTCATCAGAACGAACACTGTATAAAACAAAATCCACAAAACTTAATTTAAATTAAAATGTCTAAGTCAAACCTGTCAAATACAGTGTAGGATGACATTATCCAATGAAATCACATTCAAAAAATCTTATTCAAAATGGTGAGCAAAAAAAATTGCACCTAAATGTATAAAATGGATGTGCCATTTACAAGCCCATGTGACAGTATATGTATAAATCCAGGTATTAACTAAAAGCCTTAATATGATGTAAAAGTCCTATATATCCTAAATTTAAAATTAATTCATCACACTTACCCTATTAATATCTATAGTATACATAAATAAATATTTATCCATAAATATAACAATAAATGTGAGTATAAATAGAAAGATGCATAGAATATGCATGAATAATCTGCCCTAAGATAAATTTGTCATTTGGTTTCATGTACTTCAAGCACTTTATTACAACTACTGTCAAAATTAAAACCACATATTTGCTCCAAAATGGAAAAGTGAAATATTTTAAAACCTACAAAATCCAAGATGTGTCTGCAAAGAGAGTTGTAATGATTTTGCTCTTTATCTCTTTAACATGTTCTCTTATCCTGCTTCTAAGCTGGTGCTTTTCCCAATGTAAAAATGACTGCATGTACTGCAGATTACAATTAATACAATATTTTTAATGCGAAAATGTCAAAGAAAAAAACTTCAAAGACCAATACACGTAAGGTTCAGTTAAGGCACTTTAATTTACTTGCAGCAAGGAGACAAAAACATGCAAATACAAGGATTTGTCTGATTAGTAACAGGAAGTGAAGCTATTATTATACTGTTTTACAAGACATTGCCTTCTAAAGCTGACGTAAGCAAATACAAGCCTACAATATTGTTTTTCACAGTAGATATTGTTCATGATTTTCTGCTGACATGACATTACATTACTAGATTTGTGAGAAACATTTTGAAAAATAACATGGACTTGGAGACCACTAGCTAGTTACAATTATTTCTACAGTGCTGTGTTACATTTCAAGGTACTCTGCTAATTCAAGCACAAAGCAAACACAGATCATAGTTCATATTCTTCAAGCAGTCTTTGTTCTACTTAGCTATCCTTCCTGCAGCTGTGTATGTTCTCATAGCACAAACAGAGCTAATTGTCTAAGTTTAATAACATTATAGAAACAGTATTGCTCTATTCATTATTTTCCTAACCCAGCAGAAAACCATCTGCTTCTCAGTAAATTTCCAAAGGCATAAGCAAGATTTCAGCTGTGCTGACAAAATACAAAGTCAGAAAGCATGGTCAGAAAGCATTCGCAGTTTATATGGATTTATGCAGTATGAAATAGAATAAATGTTTTAACCCTTTTGGGCTTTTAAAAGCACTAATATACACATTAATACATATTTTTTCTAACAGAAAATCATAAAAGTAGTTTGCTGGAAATTAAGTATTTAAAAGAAAAAAGTGAAAAATATTAGAATTACTGATAAAGCTGCACTGTGAACAGTTGGAACAAGATACATCCCTTTTTCATGAAGGGTGATTTTAAGTTCAGAACTAGGATGAAATTCTTACACTGTTTTAAGTTATATTTTTTAGACAAACTGGGGCTCCAGTCCTGAGATCTTAAACAAATCATGTTTCCCAGCAATAATCCTGCAGTTTCTTCTTAAAATTTTCTGAATGTTGTTAGAATCTACAGTCACAGAGGTCATCATAGCCAATGCTTTTGTGTATCTTCTAGTATTGCTAAACCATCAGGGGGTGGCTCGTGCTATTGGACTACAGGACTGCAGCCCCCCCCCCAGTTGTAAAAGAAAAGAAAAAAAAACAGCTGTAAAACAAATGTGAGTCCTGGAAATTTGCACATGCGCCCTTGCGGTGTTTCACAATATCCGGACTGGTGGTGAACCAGTCCAGAGCATACGCACAGAATCTGGACTGCTGCTGAGACAGTCCAGATTAGAATGACAGCATTCAATAGCAGAGAATTGCATATACTGCAAGGGGATCAGACTGTAATGTCTGCAGCCTGGGAGCAGCCTGCTCTCATGGGAAGGACTTTGCTCTCATGGGCTTTTAGTGCAGGAAAGGACTAGTGCAGATAAACAAACTTTTCAGCAATGGAGCTGGACTTTTATCAACAATGGATGTGTGTGTGTGTGTGTGTGTGTGTGTGTGTGTGTGTGTGTGTGTGTGTGTGTGTGTGTGTGTGTGTGTGTGTGTGTGTGTGTGTGTGCGCGTGTGCGTGTGTAAAATACCCCAATTAATTCCCTACCCATCACCACTTGTGAAATTGTTGCCTCATATATTTGTTCTTGTGAAATTAAATAATGACAGGCATTTGAATTTCAGGCTTCATATTCTTCACAAAGTACATGGTAACACAAAATCTTTTATTCTAGCAATTTTCTGTTTATAAGATCATTATTTGAAATGTGGCCCTATTTTTGGGGTTGCATTCTCCCATTATTGGTTTTGTCCAGGTTTTTTGTGCTAGGAGGTTGAGAGCTATGGTGAGAACTGAATTCACTAAATATGTTTAGGACCTGTATTCCCCCATTATTGGCTTTGTCTAGATGTTTTGTGCTAAGAGGTTGAGAGCTGTGATGAGAACTGAATTCACTAAATGATAGCCATTTAAGTTTCAGTCTACCTGTCTTTCAAGAAACAGCTGATTTGGCATAACGGTATGTTGCTCTGACTATAGTGCACAGGGTCCTGGGTCCAAGTCTTGGCAGTGAAATGCATGGTGGTAACACAGTATTTTATTCTACCAACTTTCCAAGATTATACAAGCAATGTTTAAAATTTGTCCCTAGTTTTTGGGCTTTTTGTCCCCCCTCCCCCCAATAAAATTTGGCTTTTTCCAGATTTATTGTGCTTCAAAGTTGAGAGATACAGTTGAGTGTAGAGTGGATTTTAGAAGGAGCTGAGAGCTTGAAGAGAAGTTTAATGCTGCTTATGCTGAGTCTGCTTGTATTGTTAATAGCACAACAGGGAGTGTACTTGCTTTTGATGCAGAAGGCTATGGGTTCTACTCCCAGAGTATATAGATGCATTGCTGATACTGTACTGTGTTGCACTTTTAAAGGGGGTGGATTCTGCAGTCCTGAGACTGTCCTCTTTGGCAGAGATACATAGTAACAATAAACCTGCTATCATTTTGCCATCCATTCCCTATGGCAATATTACTAGCTTATCATTTTTTCAATGTAACATAGGCAATTTATTCCTCAATGGCAACGGGCACTTTATTTGTAGATGAAACAATAAAATATAAAGTTGTTTGCTAGCAGCAACCTCTTCATTAGTTACAGATCTCTTTAATGTGCAATTATTTAAATGACTTTTACATCTGCAGATATTGTGCACATTTACTGATACTGGTGGATATTAGAAGTTTGAGTAAACTTTTATGATGGAAATGTTCAGAACTGGGCAGTTTTGTCATTATCGGTGCATGCATTTTGTTTCATTGTTTACTGGAAAATTGTTCAAAACAATAAATTGAAAATGACGTCTAACAGCTGTACTGTATTATACAAGGAATATAATTTAATACAATCAGGAAGTTGTATCAAAGAACACATGTACGTTTCCTGTGCAAGGGGCCTATGATTTGTAAACAGCCCAAAGTTAATCTTTATCTGCCATTGGCCAGATGTATTTTCTTTGAATATGGGTTTCAATGTTGTTGCAATGAATGTGAGTTTCAAGGGCAGAGAAGTTTTAATGCTAAGTCTATTTTCATTGTGAGACTGCAGATGTCTATTAGTATTTGTACTGTAAAATGTAAAATAAAACTTTTAAATGAAATCCAAATCATTGTAGAAGTAAAACAGAATGCACATTACAGTGTTTATGGTAAATGGGGCGAAATAGCCAAGTAATGGGACACTGGAATAGCTGTAGGGGGGAGGCCCCATTCCACCATGATTTTGTGAGAGGGGAAGGGCGGCAAACTCAGACAGCCCCAGCTGAATTATACTGCTTAACTGTAGAGATTTTTGCAGAATGAATATAATTTTGCTTCTTATTTTTGGTTTGTTCCTCATAAAATTTGTGGTTTTCTGGCAACTCATTTAGGAATGAAGTCACTAAATAATGACAGATATTGGGTTTCAGGCTTCATACTCTTCAGAAAAATGCATGCTAAAGCAGGACCTGTTATTCTGGCAACTGACTAAGTTTATAGACGAGCAATTTTTAGTACTGTTTGTATGTTCTCCCAATATATTTGGCCTTGTCCAGATTTCCTGCTTTAAGAGGATGAGCGCTATGCACAAATAAATCACTTTATAGAATTAGGTATATCCAAACCTCTCAACTGTCCCTGATTTTGGCTCAAAACGTTGCTCTCCCCTTAATAATCCCTCCGCAAAATGGCAAATTTGGAAAAAAATGTGGAGCGTTTACAATTAATAAATAATTGTAATGATCAGAGTTATAGATTACTTTTAATTTCAGAAATGCATGCAGATTCTCTTATTTTCTCAGCTGGTCACGTTAACAGTACTAATATTTAAAAAGTGTTCCTTCTTTGACAGGTTACCAGCTGTGTTATGTGGCTATTTTTTTATTTTTGCATCACATTTTTGATTCATTTTTCATAAAATTGTGGTTTTCTGGCAAATTAGTGGCAAATCATTAAAGACTGAAGTCAGAAAATAATGACATACATTTGAGCTTCAGATAACGTTCAGAAAATTCGTGTTAATGCAAGATCTACTATTCTATTATATTCCTTAAGTTTAAAAGAGCAATATTTAAAATGTGTCCTTATTTTTGGGCCTTTGTCCCACTTTTGTTGATGGCTTTGTCCAGATTTCTTGCTCTGAGGCTGAGCGGAATGAACAATGTGTCAGAGCTATCACCGTCAGCCCGAGACATTTCAAATTGTGACATACTTGTTGCACCCCACTCCCCACGTAATGACACTGGATGTGTCCAAGCAAGGCAAGGAGCGGTTATGCAGTGTAAGTGTGCAGAGTATCCCCCCCATCAACGGTAGACACAAGTACTACAGTGACTTTTCATCTGCCCTTGATTTTGCAGAATGTTCTGTTTTTTGTCATATTTTTATACTGTTGATTTATGCTTCTTCTTATTCAGAAAATGCATGTCATTGCAGTGCCTATTGCTCTGTGTTTAAGTAGCAATGCTTTAATGACCATCAGGTAAGCTTGTCTGAGAATGTAAGATACAAGTAAGATTTAATAAGCATACTGTTAAAGAATTACCAACATTGAAAGCTTTTTTGTTGTTGCCATGCAGAGAATATTTACATAACTAGATAGTGTATAAGCCTTAGGTATCGAAATGCATATGACAGTATTTGTAATAAAGGATAGGATTACAGTATTTTCAGAAGCTCATTACATTTGTTGGAGACTTGAAGTCATCTTTGCAGGCTTTCCCCTTAAACTAAACAGAATGCCAGTCAATCATGTGTGGTCCATAATCTGTGTAGTAATACTTTAAGCAATTTATCTTGAGCTTGTTTCTTGTTTGCTGTTCATCTTTTACTTTGATCATGTTTTCCCCATGAAATAAGTAGATAGTTGTTGTTAGGCAGCAGGTCTTTTTTGGATAAGAAACATTTTTACAAGTGGGGGTATCACATAGATTGCTACTTTCAGCATGTTACTTGGTACTTTTATAAAGCTGAATATAAATTATAATTATAAATGCAGTGCAAGGAGAAGTGGCTTGAGTTGAGTGCTGCTTGTTTTTTATACTTGATTTTGACTGGCATTCCAGTAACATATTTAAAAAGCAATTTATTTTTTCATGCCTCTCAACCTTTTTGTTTCCATCTAGATATTAAGTAAGCTGTCATGTAGCCAAAGTACAATTAATTTTGTCTTGACTGGACTGTCATAATGACGGTTTGGCAGTGGCACCCAGGACAGTGTATTTAATTAAAGTCCCAGTTTTTGCAGTTTTTAGCATAGCTCCTCTCCTTTCTAGTTGGCCACACCCCTTCCCATTGGCCCCACCCATTTCGCTGTCTCCTGCAGCCCCCCCATTGACTTGAAGTCACCAGCCGCCACTGCTAAACCATCATCTTTTGTCAAAAACTAAACCTTTTCTATGGATGGATGGAAAATCAATACACCTTTTAGGACAGATCTCATCCCTAATATTTGATAGTTGTTGCAACAGGTACCCCCTGTCTACAAACAACCCAGTAATAAAATCTATCTCTTCAAAGAAGTGATCATCACTAACTAATCTGCTGGCTCTAATAATTTGCCCTTGAAAAATGTTCAACTTCATGAACTTGGGATGAAAACTGGTGTAATGTAGATAATTATTTGTAAACATGATTTTGTTGTGTATTAAACTGTAGAAATATCCATTTTGTACATCTAATTGAATATTCGAGTCTAAAAATGTGAAGTTGGTTTCTACATCACCTAAAGTAAATGTTAACTAACCGATACTGTTATTGATATCCTTCAAAAATTTCAGGAAGGATTCTTGATTACCTTTCCATATGAAAAATAAATCATCAATGTACCTGCAAGAAGGAAACTTAGTTAATATGCTTTTCCACCAGCATAAGACACCATTCGCAGAAACGAGTGCCACTTTGGCATCAATGGCTACCTCTCTAAGTTGTTGATAAATGTCTTTTTCATAAACAAAAAAAAATTGTACGTAGTACTAAACCCAATAAGATATTAACTATATTGATAGTAATATTATCTAAATTCCCAAATTCACTTAAATATTTGGTAAATCTAGCCCTTCTTGTTGATCTATATTAGTATATAGAGAAACAACACCCGCTGTACACAGCAGCTTTTCGTCATTGGTCAAGTGATATTCCTTCAACTGATTCAGGAAAAAACAAGAATATTTAATGGAATAAGCACTATTTTGAACCACAGGGTTAAGACTCTTATCTAAAAATATGAAATTGGAGTGGTTTTGTGTCTGGGACAAGCTGCTAGCAGTCTAAAATGTGGGGAACTGGATCCTTGTGGATCTTAAGAATAGCAAAAGTGTTTCCAGGTTCTGGTTCATCCACTGTCAAAAATTAAAAGATCAAATAATCAATGTATTTCATACTGAATAAAAACAGGCAGAAGAATCTAAATCCATAAAACTTTTTGTAAATAATACAAAGAAACTGGAAATGCTTTGTATCTGAAAGCAAACCTAAAAAAAACTTGTTATAATTGTGTTATTCCATAAACACAGGACCACAACCATTATCAGCCTTCATATAATGTAGTTCTTTATAAATACATAATTGCTTTAAAGGTTCTCTATGGTGGTTGTTTAAATTAAACAATTTGCACTCTGGTTTCTTTTTAACTATAACATCAAAGTCATGTTCACATGCTAGACTGTAACAGAGGATTGTAAGTGCTAGCTAGGTTTATTGATAATAGAATTGGACTTGCCAAAACTAGCAGAGATGTCACTTAAAATATATTTCAGGATTAATTTTCTAACATATAACTTGAAATCTACAATTAAATCAGTGTAACTAGCTTGGATAGCTGGAATAAAGGAAAATCCTTTAGAAAGAGGGCACAGTTCACAATCTGAAAACTTATTTTTAGACAGATTAAAGATCAGATAAGGCTGAATCAATAGGCTCTTCATCTGCCCTTCCCCTTATCTTGCCATGGGTGGCCTTTTGATCTTTCATTAAAGCCTGTGTCTTAAGCCTGAAATATATCTTAAGTGACATCTCTGCTAGTTCTGGCAAGTCCAATTCTGTTGTTAAAAAATCTAGCACTTACAATCCTGTTAGTCTACTTTAACTGTTTTTAAAAAGCATGTGAACATGACTTTGGTACTATGGTTAAAAGGAAGCCTGAGTGCAAATTGTTTGGTGCTTTAAAGCAATTACATAGTTATAAAGAACCATGTAATATGAAGGCTGATAAAGGTTGTGGCACTGTGACTATGGAATAATACAATTATAACAAGGCTATTTTTGTTTGCTTTCAGATACAAAACATTACAAGAAAGTTTATTTGCATTATGTTAAAAAAGCTTTATGGATTTAGATTCCTCTGTTTTTTTTATTCAATATGAAATATATTGATTATTTGGTCTTTGAATTTTTGACAGTGGATGAACTGGAACGTGGAAATGTATTTGTCATTCCTAAGATCCACAAGGATCAGATTCACTTGACTTTTAGACTGATAGTAGCTTGTCCCAGACACAAAATCACTCCAATTTCATATTTTGTAGATACAATTCTTAACCATGTGGTTCAAAATAGTGCTTATTTCATTAAAGATTATTGTTTTTCCCTGGATCAGTTGAAGGAATATCACTTGATCAGTGAAGAAAAGTTGCTGTGTACAGTGGACATTGTTTCTCTATATACTAATATTGATCAACAAGAAGGGCTAACTTTATCAAATATTTAAGTGAATTTGGAAATTTAGATAATATTACTATCATTCTATTTAATATATTAATGGGTTTAGTACTATGTAACATTTTCTTTATGATAAAGACATTTATCAGCAACTGACATGTGTAGCCATGGGTACCAAAGTGGCAACCACTTTTGCAAACACTGTCTTATGCTGGTGGGGAAGCATAATATTAACTCAGCTTCCTTGTTTCAAGTCTGTGAGTTATTGCAGCTACACTGAAGATTTATTTTTCATATGGAAGGGTGATCAAGAATCCTTCCTGAATTTTTTGAAGGATATCAGTAACAGTATCAGCTGGTTAATGTTTACTTTAAGTAATGTAAGAAGTAACATCAACTTTTTAGATTTGAATATTCAATTAGATGTACTGAACGAATGTTTGCACAGTTTAATACACTGGAAAAGCACATTTAAAATAATTATCTACATTACACCAGTTTTCATCCTAAGTTCATGAAGCTGCATGTTTTTCAACAACAAATTGTGAGAGCCAGCAGATTAGTTAGTGATGATCACCACTTATATGAAGAGATAGATTTCATTACTGGATTATTTATAGACAGATGGTAGACATTGTAAGAACTTGAAAATATTAGAGATGAGAGCTGTCACAAAAGGTGCACTGATTTTCCACCCATCCTTAGTTTTTGATAAAAAAGGATGGTTGAGCAATTCTAGGAGAGACTCAAAAGCTTTGGCTATGGTGATCCCTGTGACTGGAGATTCTAACAAAATTCAGAAAATGTTAACAATAAACTAGAGTAAATCCCCTGGGAACCATGATTTGTTTAAGATCTTAGGACAGGATCCCCAATTTGTCTAAACAAAACATATAACTTCAAAATTTTAGAATTTCATCCTAATTCTGAACTTAAAATCACCCTTCATAAAAAGAGACATATCATTGTAGCTGTTCACAATGCAGGTTTATCAGTAATTCTAAAATTGTTCACATTTTTCATTTAAATACTTATTTTCAAGCAAAGGGGTTTTATGATTGTCGAAGCAAAATATATTGCAGTCTGCAATACATGCAGTAGTTTTGCATTGGGAAAAGCATGCACCAGTTTAGAACCAGGATAAGAGAACATGTTAAAATGATCAAGACCGAAAATCTTACCAAATCTCTTCACAAACACAACTTGGATTGTGTAGGTTTTAGGAAATTTCACTTTCCATTTTGGAGCAAATATATGGTTTTAATTTTACCAGTAGCTGTATTAAAGTGCAGAAAGACCTCCAGATTTAAACAAGCACATTAATATGAAGAGCTTTTTGAAATTAAAGATTATTTAACCTCCTTATTTATGCATATTCTATGCATCTTTCTATTTATACTCCCATTTATTGTTATATGTGTGGTTATTTATTTATTTATTTATACTACATATATTAATAGGGTATGTGTAACAAATGATTTTTAAATTTAGGATATATAGGACATTTAGATCATATGTAGGTTTTTAGTTAATACTTGGATGTATACTTACACTTTCACATGTGTTTGCAAACAGCACATCCGTTTTATCTGTTTAGGTGCAAATTTTTTTGCATGCCATTTTTGAATGAGATTTTTTGAATGAGATTTCATTGGATAATGTCATTTTATGCTGTGTTTGATTGGTTTGATTGATTTGTCTGACTCAGATATTTTAATTTTTATTTAAATTAAGTTTTCTGGATTTTGTTTTATACATTGTTCATTCTGATGAAGTTCCCAAAACTGGTGCCCTGGTTGTGACTTTTGGCTTCCTTCCCCTACTAGGAGAGTCATTAGCAAGGTTTTTACTTGTTTTGGTGTGTTTCCTTGCTTTGGGTGAAGTCATGATTATATATTGTATATTCAATCAATCTCTCTCTCTCTCTCTCTCTATATATATATATATATATATATATATATATATACACACACACACACACACACACACACACATACGCATATATATATATATATATATATATATATATATATATATATATATATATATATATATATATAGGCTAACTTCCTACAAGGTACTATAATGCACTCCTTGGTAATGAGTTTTAAGCCATGGCTTTGACACCAATCTTCTGTTTGTGTTAGACATTCCTGAAAAGTGTTCTTGTCTTAGAAGGTATTCACTGGCCTCTTTCTGAAGTGGCCTCGTCAACTATACGACTAATATGAACTAAAACTACTATTCAAAGTTATTAGACTACTAGCGTATCTAAGAAAAAACATAACCAAAGATGGGGACATCCATCCTAATCCTATCCAGGCCCAACCTTAACTCAAAATCCTACCAGCCCACCACTCTCCCACCGACTGGTCAACTCCCTCCTAATATGCCACTTAAACATTAGAAGCCTAAACAATAAGATACATAGCCTGCATGCTGTACTAGACACATACCTCGCCAACATAATGTGTCTATCTGAAACATGGCTCCGGCCATCAACCAAAGACAATGAGATCCTGCCTCCTGGTTACAATATACTTAGGGCAGATAGAGTAAAGAAAAGAGGAGGTGGAATAGCCGTCTTATATAATAGCACACAACATCATAACTAACCCTATACAACCACCCCAGGTCTCTAACGCTGAAATACTAGCTCTAAAAATTCTACTAAATAATCATAAGGGCATTAACCTAATTGTCACCTATATTCCCCCTGGGAACAATGTAGAAACACTAGAGGTCATTCTACATTGGATAGCCAACAACTACCCTCAAGAAACCATTGTCCTGGGCGATGTTAATATTGACTGGAACCAATGCACAGCACAGTCCAACCCCATCCCTGTTAACCTACATGGATTCTCTCAGATAATATCATCTACCACGTACAGGTAACA
Organism: Protopterus annectens; assembly: GCF_019279795.1. Lineage (NCBI taxonomy): Eukaryota > Metazoa > Chordata > Ceratodontiformes > Protopteridae > Protopterus > Protopterus annectens. The sequence continues at coordinate 1,912,392,748 of NC_056729.1, forward strand.
ATAACCAAAAAGAGTATACTAGACTGGATACTCACCAACAGTCATCCCCAGAACTATATGTCTGGAACTCTCCCTAATGATCTTAGTGATCACCTGCTCACATACATCATGAAAGACAAAATTAATTGTACAAGCTTACCTATTTATAGGTCTATCAGATCCAAGAAAAACTTTGACCCAACTAAATTTCAACTTGAACTCGAATCATGTAACTGGACAAAACTAAAGTTCCTTCCCCTTGATGAGGCAGTATCATCATTTAATAATTCATTCCTTACTATACTTGACTCGCATGCCCCTAAACGCTCAATAAGAATTAAAACTCAACTAGCACCCTGGCGAACAACAGACACCAAAACCAAAATAACAACTAGAGACAAAGCGTGGGATAAATGGCGCACTACCAAACTACCCCTAGATCGTATCAAATTCCAACAACTTAGAAATGAGACTAAAAAAGCCATCATACTAGATAAGAAAAATTACTTCTACAATCTGCAACATAAACATCAGAATAACCCTCAAAAGTACTGGGCAGGCATAAATAAACTTCTCCAACCAGGCAAATCCACTACTCCGACCCCAGGAACATTATCTGACAAGAGCCAAGAAGATATAGTCAATTCATTCAATACTTTCTTCACAGAAACCATCCAGTCATTAGCTAACCAACTTTCTCCTCCCCACACTTCTATAAACACTATACCCGACTCACCACTCTCTTTTAACTTCCAGCCAGTGTCCACATCCTTTATCAGATCCCTTTTGAAAAAACTGAAGCCAACCACCCTTTCAGACGATCTTCTGCCGGCTGAATACCGCTGCAGATGTCGTAGCCTACCCTATCTCAATCCTAATTAACAGAACCATAACCGAGGCCTCAGTCCCCTCAATTTGGAAAATATCCTATGTTATTCCACTCCACAAAGGAGGTTCATCCACAGAACTATCCAACTATAGACCTATAGCCATACTATCACCACTTGCCAAAATTATGGAAAAGTGCATGCACAACCAACTAATGCTCTATCTAACCCAAAATAAACACTCACCATGGATTCAGACCCCATCATAGTACAACCACTGCCCTCCTCTCTTTTACTGAAAACATTAATCTTAACCGGAATAATAAAAAAATATCCTCCGCTCTCTTCCTGGACCTATCGAAAGCCTTCGATATGGTAAACCATCAGTTACTTCTATATACTTTAAAAACCCTGTATCTAGATACTCCAGCCCTTGACTGGTTTCAAGCTTACCTCACTGGGAGACAACAAGCAGTAATGTGGCAAAACAAGCTCTCCTGCCTACTACCAAATACCATAGGAGTTCCTCAAGGTTCCATATTAGGACCTCTCCTCTTTTCAGTCTTCATAAACGACATCCAAACAGTCATCCCTGAAGCCACCTGCATTCAATATGCAGATGACTTGACTATAATATGTTCCAATGCCTCTCTTGCAAATCTACTAACTACCACCCAACATAGCTTCACCAAAGTCGAAAACTGGCTTGCCAACCATCTCCTGATCTTAAATCCAAACAAAACCAAGTTACTTCTCTTCTACCCAACCAATAGATCTCCGACTGAAAACTTCACTATAAAATCCAATAATGGGACCATCATCTCCCAGACACCTATACAAAGCTATTAGGAGTAAACATTGACAATAAACTCAGATTTGATATACATATCAACCAAGCCATTAAGTCAGTCAACAAGAAACTTGGGACTCTATATAGAATTAAAGCCTTCCTTACCCCGAATGCCAGGGCAGCCATAGCCCGTTCACACCTTCTCTCTACCCTACTATATGCCTCTCCTGTCCTCACTCACCTTAACAAATATGATCTGGCCAAGCTCTCATCCTGCTATAATCACATTGCCAGGTTCGTTACAGGCCTACCCTACAGGACACACCACTGTACTAACCTGAAAAAGCTTGGATGGATAGAATTCCCACACCTTCTTCACCAGTCCCAACTCATAGAGGCCTTCAAAATCCTTAAACAACCTGAGAATACCCCAGCACTAAAAAACTTAATGACTCCCTACTCCAATCTAAGCTGCCTTCGCTCAGCAAACAGATTCCTTGTCCAAACAACTAAATCTCTCAACCTAGGTGGTGGCTTGCCAACACCACTGGTAAAATATGGAACTCTCTCCCAAATAACATCACGCTTGCAACTTCTCTAAGTCAATTCAAAAATAGTCTAAAACTCCACTTCAAGTCACACTGGCTATGTCCTTGCTCAAACCCAGACAAGCTCTGTGCCATTAACTAAAACATAAACAACTAGCTAAGATGATAAGTACTTTGTATACTGTGATAAAGAAATATGTATCCTGTCTAACTCTATGTCATTATACTGCCTACCGTCCTTGCTAATATGTTATTAATGTTACATTTGTAGTAATCTCAGAAACAGTAATGGCAGTCTTGTACTTGTATGTAAATAGCCTATGTTTTCGTTAAGTTCTTTCAGCTCATTTACTGTACCTAATTATCAATGTAACTCTGTTGGAGCTTTTCTCCCCGGGCCTCCGCTGAAAAAGGACATGTATCCAGTCGGACCATCCCGTTAACAAATGTAAAATAAAATAAATAAATAAATAAAATATACTTTCCAAGTCTGAATCAGTGAGCCAGCTAACTATCCAGTTTGTTATAAAGAGGTTTATTCTTAGTTTTATAAGTTTATAGACACTGCCTATGTGGGATATTGTATTAAATGCTTTAGCCAGGTCTAGGTAGATAGTATGTACTGTTTTCCCCTCATCTATTGACTTAGGTAAACTTGGTCGACTTCTTCAAAACAATCATCCAAGCCATGGATGAGGGGGAAATGGTGCACACCAACCTTGACCTAGCCAAAGCCTCTGACAGTGTTCCCCACTCGAGCATAATAGACAAACTATCCCAGCTAGGCACCAACCAGCATATTACCAGATGGTTAGCTAAGTAGCTCACTGATAGAACCCACTCAGTCAAAATAGGGAAAGCCACCTCTAGTAGTATACCTATAATGAGCGGTGTACCCCAAGGATTGGTCTTGGGGCTGATACTGTTTAGGATATACTTTTTTTGAGGTGCAAGCCAAAACCAGTGGTCTGTGGTTGACCACATTTGCAGACAACTGTAAGCTGGGAATTGTCTTAAATTTTCCTAGTGATGTGAACATCCTCCAAGAGGGCCTTACCCAAACTAATGACTGGTGCCAGACGCATGGCCTCAAACTAAATGCAAAGAAATGCAGCGTTGTCCTTTTTTGGGAGAATGGCATCTCCACTAATTATCACATTAATAACAATGTACTAAGCATGCAATAAGTCGTGAGGGACCTGGGCACTCAAGTTGATAGCAACCTGACTTTTGACCACCATGTTGCCTCCATTGCATGGAAGGCTTTCTACATGGCCCACCTCATAAATAAGGGTATTTCCTCCAGGAACAAGGAAGTCATAACATCCCTGTACTCCTCCCTTATCAGACCCATTATCGAGTACAATGCACCCTTCAGCATGTTCCTTTCCAAGCACATGAGGCAGCTGGAGAGACTACAGAGGTTCCTGACCAGGAGAATCCAGGGTCTCAAATATTTATTCTATATAGATAGGCTAAAAGACCTGCCCCTGTATTCAGTCTTGCACAGACTGCTCAGAGGTGACCTGTGTCTGGCATACAAGGCCATCTCAGACCCAGTCTCGATGGAGTTACTGCATATCCATAAGTCAAACTCCACTTACACAACCAGCACACAAGGCTTTAACCTGGTCTGGGACACTAATAGAACTTGTTGGCAGGATAGATGTGTGTCCAAAGACTTCTCCATCTGTGGAATAGATTCCTTTCCATGTCAACCAGAGTACCTCTCTAGCCTCCTTTAAGACAAGCTTGGGTGACTGGATGGGAAACAGAAAATATACCCCTGGGATCCCACATGTGTCACTGCTGGACAGGGGAAATGTGCTAACTTTGAGGGAACACTGGCAAAATTCTTGTCTAGGTTTATAAGGGCCTCTGGGCCAATAGCCTAGTATCATTCTATGAACCTATGAACCTATAAAGAAGTCCACTAGATTCAGTAAACATGAACTTCCTTTGACAAAGTCAAACTGGGACAGATCCAGTGTTTGGACATCTCCTGTGTCATTGTTGATAGTTTCCATGATAAATGTTTGCATGATTTTGCAAATAAAACTAGTCACACTAATGGGTCTGTAGTTTCCAGAATCTGTTTAAGGTCTTCCTTTTTGAGGGTGGATGATGCCTCTTTCCTCCATTCACATGGCACAAAGCATGTTTTAAAACTCTAGTGAAATAAAGACTCCAGGGTCCTGATAAGTCATAATTTAGACTGTTCAGGATGCATCCTGGGATGCTATCAGGGCCCACTGAGGCCATGTTCTTGGCATTAGAGAGCACAGCCAACACATGTTTTTCTTGTCATAGTCAAAGGGGTTGTGTTTGAGGGTACATTTTGATGGATGGTTTGGGTGGGGGGGGGGGTTAAAGCTGGAACTGAATTTGTCTACTAACAGGTTTGCTATATTGCCAGGATTACTGAATGTCACACCAGTAACCACCAGTTCAGCACATTGCTGTGTGCAGCCTTGAGGTTTCTGATAGCTGAAGAAGGCCTTCACCTGGGAGTCTATCTTAACCTCATAGCTGGCTTTGCTTGACTGAACTAGCCCTCTTAGTTGCCTATTTAGTTTTATGAGAGAGTTTTTATCTTTGTGGGAATTACCTTCCTACTTTTTGCCAGATTTTTCCTTGTGTTTAATTTGGGATACCACTAGGGTGTTTTGTTTCTGGGGATATTCCTGTGCTTACTTCTGGTATGTACAACAGCCTATATGCAGCCACTAACATGGTTGTACAGAGTTTCTGAGAGCAATTTAGCACATGCTGCTGTATTCTTGGGGTTCAGAGGGGCATTGACTTTTGACAAACCATCACTTAATAACAGTTAATTTGTCTTGAAATAGTTCCTAACTGTTACTGGTTTAATGGGATTATGGAGTTGATTTTGATTTTGAAAGAGATGGCTTTATAATTGGACATTACTAGGGAGTACAAAGCATGGGAGGGCAGCATTTTCCCATGGTGATCACTCAAAAAAACACAAGTGCAGGTTAGCAACCAGAGGTACTTAACTTTGCCTGGGTGGCACTGGATAGAAGTAAAACATTTTTGGAATGCAGGCCAGGACTCCAAGATTTGCTGATCTCTAGCAAAATGAGCAGGAGATAATATGTAATAAAGGAGGATTACTCACAGCAATACTGAATTGCTGGGTAGGCACTCAATATCATGGATCTATGAAGAACAATGGGTGGGAACAGTACATAATTAACTTATGTGACAGACAATACCAATGAAAGAGGAGAAAGGGGGACTTTGGAAATCAGATTACCATAATGGGTGGAGGCCTTAGACACAGCTTTATAAAGCCACCACAGCAAAAGGATAAGAGTACTGGAAAAACGTTTCAAGGAACGAGGAGGCCAGCTAGAGAGGCATCCATCAAATAAAGCCAATATTTGAGCTTTTTCAGAAACTTTAGCTTAATGTGTTAGTGGGGGATGGGACAGACACAGAATGCAACTTTCAGCAGGTAAGTTATGAGCAGTATATTAAAGGACAGAAACACAAACCGGAGCAGAGATAATTCTCTCACTATTGAACTTCTACTACAGTTTAAGGCAGCAGACTATGCAGACATTTACCAGCAACACTGTTTATGGAAAATACAGTATTTGACTAAGGCTCAAATCTGGCAGTAGTACACTGCCCTGCTACAGCTGTGAATTAAACTTCAAGACTATGGACCAGCAGGGATTAAAATACAAAAAGATAGCTTTTACAAGTAATTCCACCTGTGGAAGTGCAGAATAATGTAGAAACACAATGTAAAATATAAGACTAAGGTCCCACAACAAACTAAAGAATGCAAACAGATAACTTTTGTGCTAAAACATGGAAAGAGGCTTTTTATTTATGACTATAAACCCCTTACATATTCTATGAATCACTTATTAGTTATAGTAGGTTTATATTTTATATATATATATATATATATATATATATATATATATATATATATATATATATACAGAAGATCGACAACTGAGATGACTGACAGTAAAAACACGGACGCTGAGAACACTGACATGTTAAGGTAAGATCGAAACTAGTGACAGACTTTAGTTTAAAAGCCCGGCGCTGAGAACACCGACATGTTAAGGTAAGTGTGCGATAGTGACAGACTTTAGGGTTGGGGCGGGTTAAGTGAGTTAGGGTTAGGGTGCAGGTTAGGTGAGTGTGCAATAGTGACGGACCTTAGGGTTAGGGTTTGGGTTATGGTTAGTGCATAGATAGTTGTGTATGTAAAGTTTAGTGTAGGTTTGTAAGGTTTTTGTTGTGCTTGTGTTGTGTGTGTGTTTTTTGGAAAAGGTATTTGTTTTGTTTTGTTGATTGTCGGGATTGTGGTTTGTTGGGCATGTGAAGTTTCATGTTTTTAAACTGTCGGTCATCTCAGTTGTCGATCTTCCGGTCTCGGTGTTCTCGTCATCGGTGTTTTTCGTGTCGGTATTTTCAAGTAGACCCATATATATATATATATATATATATATATATATATATATATATATATATATACATATATATATATATATATATATATATATATATATATATATATATATATATATATAGATAGATATATATATAATATATATATATTTATATATATATATAGAGAGAGAGAGAGTGCACGCAGAGATTGCATGTAATATGACATTGATGAATTGTCTGTTCAGAAGGACAAAAAATAAAGAAAACTATATCTCAAACATCTGAGTTAAAGATATTGGTTTTAAAAACCTAGTGCAGGAGAGTGATATTAAAGCACAACTAATTAACTGAAGGGTTAAACATAATAACATCCCTGCTTATTAATAGAAAGACTAAATATAAGATTTAATAACATCTCTTCCCTCCCAACCCCCACTGGACCTAATCCTAAATTTCTTAATATGAGAAGTAAAAATAACTAGTTTGAGGATTGGACTGATGTATGAAAAAAGGATATTGCATTTATAGAACTTATGCTGATATGAGCATTTTCAGTAGTCTGAAATGAAAGGCTAAGAAATAGGATTATGATTTCTGACAACAAGGCGGTCATGCAAGTTTTAGCTGAAAGGACAGCTAGGTCTCCTTTAGTTGTGCTAGTTTTGCAAATGTTGGTCTTAAAGAGCTTGTAGATTGATTTCACATTTTCAGTGAGGCATGTGCCTGATCAGGTAAATCATATAGCTGACAGCCTTTCCTGAGTCAGAATCCCACCTAAACTTAACAATACCGCTGCAATGAGGCTCTCCATTTGCTCAGGGATAGCCAGAATAAGGTCATCTGTGACTGATTTAGCACCCAGTTCCTCATGAATGTATAGTGCACTGCTGGAGAGAGGTGGCCACCTTCTGTCCGTGCTCTGACCCAGTGAGGAGTGGTGCTCCTTGCTGACCTTGCGGCTGGCTATCCCTGGCCAACTGGAGATCTGCGGTGCTGTGGTATCATTATGTTTAGGCAGGATTCTGACTTACAGGCTTTCAGTCATAATCCCATAGATAGTAGCTTTGCATCATTGACTCCAGCCAAGCACATACAACAAAAGTTTTAACCTGCGGTTCCTCTTGTACTGAACAGGATTACCACTGCATCAACACATCATCAATAGGGTAAAACTAACCTGTCTCATGATGGTCTATACCCAGGTCACATTCCCTATTAGTGGATGACCAATCCAACACTTGGTAAATTCTGCTTCACAATGATAGGAAGAGCCAAAATCAATGACTCAAAAAGCGATATTGCTATGAATGCTTGGCCACCACAAGCCAGTTATCCCAGTGGTAACTTTTCTGACACCTCCTGCTGAAAACCGAAAAAGCCAGAAGGATCATGAGGCCCTGCTTTCATGGTTTGTATTCATACTGAAAATAAGGATCAAGTGAGCTTTTTCCCCTTCCTCTCCACAGGATTTTTCTGTCCTGTCTGAGCTCACCTTAGGGCACCTGTAGTACTCTTTGAAAAGTGTACTGCCTCAGTCAAACTCCCCACCTGTCACTGTTCCTGGAGTGGATCATATCTGGAAACCTTGGCACTTGGAGCTAGAAGTGAGAGCCTCAGTGGAGCTCAACCCCCCCCACCTCACAAAGCAAAAGTGGAACCAGTAGCACTGACAGAAGGTGCATGGAATATTGGCAATCTGTGACCCATTGGTTGATCCAGCAGTTGTGGGCAGGTTCCACTTGGAAAGTATATATTTCTTTTCTCTAGCTCCATTTTCATCATTTGTTGGTCAATTGCCACGTGAGGAGAGAGGATGGTCAGTGGTTTTGAAGAAGTGTTATATAGTGCATAGGTGGTGTCAAGCTGAGGTGGTTAGTTCAGTTAAGGCCCATTTGGCTGCAATTAGTGTGATAGTGGGGTTAGCTGGCTTGGAAGATGTGACCACCAAAGCCTGTAGAGCAAGTTGTATGCTGAAAGAGTGGGAGTGGATTATTAGTTCGAGAGGGGATGGTTGTTTCCTTTGACAAGGCCAATTCTTTAGGTGTTGCTGAAGGGTTTGTATGTATTGTCAGGCAATTTGTTGGAATGCACAGTTTGGGCAGTGTTACCAGTGTTTATGTATATGAGGACTTTTAGAGTAGGAGAGTTGCTGGGATCTTCATTATGGAAGTAGGTATGTATTATGGATTCAGTGGCAGTAATTTGGTTATGGCATTCAAAGATAGATCAGGTAAGCAGAGGGTATCAGGTAGCCAAAAATAAAGTAGTGTTATTGTGTCTAGTAGCTCGGGGACAACAGTTGTAGCAGCTTTGGGGAGGAGAGAATGATGATTGGTTAATTAATGGTAATGTGCTATTGGCTGGGCAGTCTATTAAAGTAATAAGAAGTGCTCTGGACAGACAGTGTACTACAGGTGACAGGTTTTCTAAACATTCTTTTGAGTCAGGCAGGCATTCAATTTAGCATAAGATGGAAGATCAAAGGAGTCATCAAGAGAGCTGGACGTTGGACATCTAGAGCCTTTTTAGATTATATGAGATAATGTTTGATGGCTAGTAATTGTTCTGCAGGTGGAAACATTGTTCTTTTACGACTATAATTTGTGTTTTGGGCAAGGAGGGTACTAAAAAGTCCTGGAGGAAGTATGATGGGTCTACTTGAAGGCACGCAGAACATGTAGTGCCATGGATTTAGAGGTGTGAGGTGCCATCAGCTATTGGATAAGTTTGAGTCAATACTTTTAGTTTTGAGGATCCCTTATATTTAAGTAAGTCATTTAGGAGGTAACAATCTAGGTTTGTTTCCAAACAGGAGGATGCTTAAGAGGATAATTGTTGGTGATTTGATGAGCTTAAGTCAGATATGTCTGGGTATGATGACAGCATGGTGGGAGATAGTACCAAAATTGGTTAGGAGACAGGCTTATAAATTTGTTGGTTTGAAAAGGGCTAGGCATTTTGTTAATTACAGGGTTGGTAGAGCACTGAGTGGCTTGGGTCTGTTTTGTGATTGGGCGGAGGGATTTTTGATGACAGTGCTTCAGTGTGGTATGGGAAAGATGGGGTTCACATGAGTCAGGTAAGTTTGGATTTATTTAATGTGCATGTTTTTTCTTTTTTTTCTTTTTTTTTTTTTGCTGAAGAGAACAGCCCATGCTATCAGGCTAGTTAGTAGAGTATATGTTACCTCTTTTGTTACTTGCTAACATGGAGTTGGTTTGGTGAGTTATGAGGTGAGCTGTTCATAGGATCATAGGTTCATAGGTGTTTACTAGGCTAACTGCCACAAGGGCCTTTTTAAGCCTAGCCATGCATCCCAAATCTCTGACAAGTTCTGGTAACTTTGATAAGTGTAAGCAGGAAACATTTACAAGCAGAGGCCTTGAAGAAAAAACAATTTATTGGCTGCCTGTGTACATTAGAGACATAGGTTCCAAACCAGGGATGAATTTCCTGTTCTTTATCCAATTGTCCAAGTTACACTTGAATTGGGTTAGGGAGAAACACTGCTTCACATGGATGGGAACCCTGTCCCAGAGACAGCATTGTCTCTGGGATATATACATGCCTCTCCATCAGGTCCTATTTATATCACAGGCAAGGTTTAAATATTTAGAAAGGGTAATTCTGGTGCTGTTTGCTTTGTGGAAATGCAGGAGATCCATCAGAATGGGTCTGACAATGCCTGGTATGTCAGACACAGATAACCCCCTCAACTGTCTGTAGGAGACAGAATACAGGGGTAGGTTCTTGAGGTGGTCTGCATAGGACATGCTACTTATACCCTGCATTCTTTATGTGATGAACCTCTGTGTATGTTCCAGTTATTGGATATGCCTAGTTAGGTACATATCAAAGGGGGCAATGTATTCATTGATAGGTCTGATGAATGCCACATACAGTACAACAATGGCTTCCTTAGAAATAGATGCCATCCCTTTATTTATAAGTTGAGCAATCCATGTCTCAGTGACTGCACAGATTTTTGCATTCTCTAGGATGAAGACAGCTTCAAGGGAGTGCAGTTTTTTTTAAGCTCCTAGCACTGAGTGGTATTTCCTTTAGATTTTCTTGGTTTTGATTTGCTATGTCAGAAGTACTTTCAGTTTGGCTAATATAAGAAAGCCTAGAGGGGGGAGGTGCAGACCATCCCTGGCAAAGCAGTATGGTCTATTGGCCATTTCTTTCTATGCTGACAAATATTGCACCCCCTTAGAATGACACCCAAAACTAAGTCAATTATTAAAGTTAGTCATCTTTTTTTCATATTGTGGTATCATCCTTGGAGAAGGTAAAATATTGCTCAGTGCTAGCCTCAAACCAGCCAAGGACACATATTCTGAGAGTTCCATGATGTCTCTCTTCATATAGTCTAGGGAGGTATGTCTCAGGTAATTAACACCCACATGGACTATGATTGGATCATGCTAGTACTTGTGGTCTAATGTCCTGAGAGTGTGCATAATGTGGTGGATCCTATCCCCTGATAAGCAACTGTCCATGACTTTCTCCTTCCTCAGCCTGGTGAGAGATGCATCAGTGTGTTTCACAATGGAATCTACAATGTCCAGAATGTTGGATTGTGTGGTGGCTTGTCTTATGGGCTTAGAAGTGGAGGCTCCAAGAGATGTGGCTGTATGTGTTGATGTAGGTGTTGTTTTGACTGAGTACATTCAAAGCTGTTGAGGGTATTCTTTATGTGTAGTTTATTTAGCAGGTCTTTGGGGTTTAGAAATGCTACATTTAAGTGCCTCAGCATATGTGGGTCTATGTGTCTACTTTGAATTGTGAGTGATCGGTGCAGTGTGTGTACTACTGACAATCTTATTGACATTCAGAGTGCTTTTATGTGAGTACGTTGCCTCCAGTGGCATTGTGTAAATAACCACTCTCACATCATGTATCAGTTTGTTTGAGAATTAAATGGCTTTCAGTAAACATGAGGCAATTTATACATTGCCTCAGGATGCCCATATCCACCAAATGGGTAACAGAGATATTGGGAATGTTCACATCCATAGCAGCAGACCCTTTTTATTGATTAGACAGTTGGAGTGAGACTATAAAGCAATGTCAGGAGTATCCACTTTGCAGCTCTGTGGGCAGTGCTTGTCACAGCAAACTAGTTGGCCTGTGGGCAACTAGGTATTGTTGAAATTTCAATTGTGCTTTTACAGGAAAAATAGCACTCAAGGTGTCGGTGCCTATACAGGGCACTGCAAAACACTTGAGGGGAAACTAATACATAGACCCTGATGAGTTATGGACAAATCAATCAGTACGCTACCTTATATATCGATGGTCAAATGATCAGAGGAATGTAACGCTGCTTGTATTCAAGGACGGATGATGGTGAGTGGTTTTAATGCTGCCTGCTAAATGTTAATTTTTATACTGTGACTCCCCAGGGTTTTCATGGCTATCCAATTTATTGTATTAATTTTTGTGTTAAGTACAATCTTCATGGAAATAAACTGGTCACAATATCATTCTGGTGTGTGTTTTATATTTTGAGGTGTTTATAGGTGAGTATACCTGGTTTACTTGCCTTTTATTTTAGAACTGAATTATTCATTCATTTTAGCAGAACATGGCACAGATAATTTCCAGCAAGATTATCAGAAGGTAAGTTTTCACGCTTATTTAAATGTATTTCATTGAAGTAAGATCCTTGAAAGAAATATGCAGCTTAGAGAACAAAACAGTATTTGACAACTTTTGAAGCTGAAGAATTTTAGCTGAGAGCTGAAATCAATCACTTTACCCTTGTTTTGCTCTTTATGCTGCATAACTAGACATGGCATGGCCGTCATATTTTTTGTTGTTGTTACACCCTACATTTAGCCTTTTGTGAATGCCCATTTAGATTCAAGGTAGAGCAGGTAATGTGCTATTGTGAGTAACATATTCAGAGGACTCACTTATTGTGCAAAATGTGCTTCCCTGTGATGTCCAGTCATCCCTTGGGGAGTCTGACATGTTATATACACTTTGAGTATGCTAGTATGTACAGCCTCTCGTCCTGTAAGATATGGGCAGACAAAACCTGATTGCCCCTCTGTCTCTCTGTCTGTCTAATTCCCTCTGCCACCTCCAGTTCCTGTATTTCCCAGGCTGCTAGATGTGAGACAAAGGTGAAAATCAAACCTGAACTTCTGCTTTGAGTGTGTGCAGCTACAAAATGAACATAATATAAATATCAAACACAAATAAACACACATAAAACTTAAACATGCTTAACTACCTCACTTTATCTCAACTTCAAATACATATCCAACTGACTTACACCTAGCCTCCTCCCACTACCACATACACTACTCACTCAGTCTCCTCTCTTACTCCTCTGTCTTCCCCTTCCATCCCGTCAGCCCTTCTAGCTTGTTCCACCTTCATGTGGAGTTTCTGCTTTATATCTGCTTGGGTTTAGTGCAATATTTGTATATAAGATTTAGGTATATGAGTTTAGAACAGTGTATGTTTGAGCTTAGTACTATCTCTATATACATCCTACCTTTATTCCAAGCCTTTAGCTAGATATTGGTATATCTGCTCATTACTATGTTTCATACTGTATATTTAGCTAATGTTTGCCACGGTATGTAGTGTTTGCTATTGCATGTATGTATATTCAGTTGTTCTTCATGTACTCTCCTGCTCATTTATTGTTCTGTGGAGCTTTTCTCCCTGTGTCTCCTCTGAAAAAGGACCTATGTCCAACTGGAATTTCCTGGTAAACAAATGTAAACAAATAAATAAACCCCACATGTACTTTCAACTTTTTTTTCTGTATGACTGCACCTGATAATCCAGAGATGTCATCATAAATGAGACAGAGAGAGAGAGAGTCAGGAACAACATCATTGTGTCCATATCATTATCACTGAGGCATCAGATCTGTAAAATTTTCCTATGATTTGGCTACCATGTCAAAGAAAGTCATTAACATTCTTAGACTTTACCATAAAAGGATAAATGCCAGCATTCTATGCAGAAGCTGAATGACAGACAATCTGAAAATTCTGATGTGGATAAAGTAAGGAGTTGTCATCATCCCAACCTTGGGATCCATGGCCCTAACAGTCACTGGAATCACTCATGAAGAATGTTTGCCTTTGAGGTAATACACATCATGGAGTGCACTTCTGTCTTATGTATCTGTTAAAAGATGAATGCTGTCAGAACATCTGCCATTGATCTTCACTCTGCCAATTAATTTACCATTTTTCTATATAGCAAAAGTGACCTCTAAGCTACAGTGGATATTTCTGAAGTTAACTAATGTCTGAGGATAACCAAGTACTTCACAATGGCTAAGGTTCTATCACCTTGATTAATGAATTGCAAATTAACTTTAACAGCAGACTGAGTGACATTTTATCACCCTGATTAATGAACTGCAAATTAACTTTATCTTCTAGCAGACTGAGTGACATTCTATCACCCCGATTAATGAATTGCAAATTAATGAATTGCAAATTAACTTTAACAATTAGCAGACTGAGAGACATTCTATCACCCTGATTAATGAACTGCAAATTCACTTTAACAACTAGCAGACTGAACGACATTCTATCACCCTGATTAATGAATTGCAAATTAACTTTAACAGCAGACTGAGCGACATTCGATCACCCTAACCCTAATTAATGAATTGCAAATTTACTTTAACAACTAGCAGACTGAGCGACATTCTATCACCCTGATTAATGAATTGCAAATTAACTTTAACAACTAGCAGACTGAGCGACATTCTATCACCCTGATTAATGAATTGCAAATTAACTTTAACAACTAGCAGAATGAGCGACATTCTATCACCCTGATTAATGAATTGCAAATTAACTTTAACAATTAGCAGACTGAGCGACATTCTATCACCCTGATTAATGAACTGCAAATTAACTTTAACAACTAGCAGACTGAGCGACATTCTATCACCCTGATTAATGAATTGCAAATTAACTTTAACTAGCTGACTGAGCGACATTCTATCATCCTGATTAATGAATTGCAAATTTACTTTAACAACTAGCAGATTGAGTGACATAGCTCGGGATGAGTTGAACATTTCTCCATACGTGGAAGCAACACTACAGCACATTGAGTTAAAAATGGAAAGGAGTTGGGTACAGTACAGCCCTGCCTATAGTAATTTCTTGGGGGGGGGCTCTTTATTTTTTCAGAATAGACAGTGTTCAGTTAAGCAGAAATGCATGTGCAAGCGCGTGGAAGTAAAATTATATGTCATACCTAGCAGCAGTTAAATGATGTCAACTTATCAGGGACACACTGTATTATAACAGGTCCACCAGGAGTTCCTTTTTAACATTTTCTCATCACATTGTATGTTGAAGTATACTCCGGTAGTTCTCTGTTCTCACTAGGTTAAATAGCTATCTTGCAGTGTATATGAAAACTTGAAGATTAATAACTTTTGAATGAATTTCCTATTCAGTTATGACCTACAGTTCATCTTCTTTGAGCACAGTAGTAACCCTTTCAAATAAAAGCACCTCACTCTCTTCCCATATTTTTATTGGCAGTAGCTCCTGCTATGTCTTACTTAAATACAGATGAAGTAGAAACAGGACTTAAAGTAGCACAGCCTAATGGACTTGCTGTTATTATGTGAAATAGATATGAAAGGAAGTAAATCATTAGCAGGGGAACATGTTAATGTCAGTACCTGTGTTGTTAAACCAGGGTCCCACTTATCTTATGACTCTATTCTGCCATGACTGTAAATCCACTTATTAAACAAGCTGGGTTAAATAGCTGGGTGCAGTTACATCATTTAAATCACATGCTCAGTTATGAATCCATGAAACTATGACTGCTACCCTATGAGGCATATCTTCAATCAATTATTCTCTTAATAGCTCTATGATGCAAACTATATTAAGAGCTTATAAAATGAGTTGTAAAGACTGACAGTTATAATGTTACAATGTAATGGACTGATTTAGCACTGGATATATACAAACAAAGAAATACTTGGAAAAAATGAATTAGATTGAAACCACAATGGAAACTGTGAAATATTTCATTCCGTCTAGTGCCTTGGCAACATGCCTTTCAAAACTTAAAAACTCAAAACGTATCAAGCATTCAAGCATATCAGCATCTTGTGATTACAGGAACAAAATGGAACAAAGAGAAACACTATGGCAGCCGAAACTAGGGCTGGCAAATTTCCAGGCTTGAATGACATGGTAAACACCAAAACCTTTTTAAAAGAAAAAAAGGATTGAAAATACTCAAATAGTTAAACATATTAGGATTCTTTATCGTTGCAAATTTGTATGTATTTTTATAATTTTTTTTTATTTTTGTGATTAGCAAGACTTCTTTATGAATTTTTAAAATGATTATTGATTAATTAATTGTACAATTGGATCTTAATAAGTATTATTCGGTTTAAATATAAAATGGTTTGATTTTTATTATGATTTATTCTGATGAACAGACAACAGTAGAAAATAATCTCATTTGTCTCCAGAAGTGCTATTTGGTGAATTTGTTATGCTTTGAGACTAGTGATGATTTGTAACAGCAATGAGTTTTGGACTGAATTTCTTCATTTATGGTTTGAATACATGTTATTATCACTGTCATCATCTCATCTTATTATTATTAATGTTATTACTGTTCATACTATATAACAGCTTATCTCATTTTTAAATATTTTTCTACCTTAAAGCTTTTCTCTTGGAGTTTTAAATGTTGTTGGCTAGGGACAGACAGAAAAACTTCCATTTCCTTTCAATGCTTTCAAAGGGGCTAGGAGCATTAACAAAAGCTCCACTTCCTGGAGTGGACATCTGATTTAAGATGCACATATATGTACCTATGTAAAATATCTTTCAGCCCTGCTATGATATCATGCACTCAGCATGCCTCGATATTTCTAAATAATTCAGTCTGACCACCCTTATTAATATAACAGAAGTTTGAGAAATACAAATAGTCCAAATACATGCAGGATCTATACCCAGTACCACCAATCACTTAATGTTTTGTTTCACTGACTAGGGCTTGCAACTGGTGTGGTCAAAGGAAGATATACAGAATATTTTCTACACTAATGCCTTATGTGTGCAATACTTCTGCTATGGTCACTTCTGACTGTAAAATGCATTAGTTCCTGCTGTAATCTGTTATCTGAAAAGTGAATAAGCTGCTGTAGTCTATAGACTCTATAGTCAGGCACACTGAGGTCCCACTCACCAGAATAAACAAGGAGAAGGTTACTGTCAGCTGCTTGTTGGGTGTCAGGATCTGCCACATAACCCACACACTCAGGTCACTCCACAACAAGTACAGATATGACTCTGTCATTGTCCATGTTGGAGTGAACGACCTGAGACATACCTCCCTCGACTACATGAAAAGAGACATGGAAAAGCTCTCCAATCTTGTAGCCCAGGCAGGTATGACCCTAGCACTGTGTAGCATTCTGCCATCACCCAGAATGATGCCGCAGTACAAGGACAAAATGATTGACTTCAACAATTGGCTAAGCTTCTGGTGCCATTCTAAAGGGATCCAGTATCTGTCTGCCTGGGATGACATGGTCGACAGACCACGATGCTTTGCCAGAGATGGGCTGCACCTCTCACCCCTGGGATTCCGGATACTGGCTATGGTTCATGCCGCCCCTATAGTGCCTTTTTTAGGCAAGGTTCAAATGACAAATTCACCACCATAACAGGAACAGGCAAGCAAAAACTGAGGGTGATGCTACTCAATGCTAGAAGTCTAAATCTCAAAATGCATTCTCTCAAGGCACTCCTTAAAATGGAGAACATTGATATCTGTGCAGTGACTGAGACATGGTTCAAGGCTCCAGAGAGAACCCCTGCACTACCAGGCTATAACTCATACCACACTTTTCGGCCATGTAACCGGGAGCGGAACACCAAACGCGGAGGTGCGTTCATATTCATTAAGGATCTCCACACCTCCAGGCTAGTTGTTCAGCATAATGCAGTCGAGGTTATCCAAGTGCAACTAACTCTGGGCAAAATTGCAATCCAAATTGTAGCTTGCTACAGATCACCCACCATGCCCCAGGATTCCCACTCCTCTTTTCTTGATGTACTGGAAAATATTAGGGTTCAACCAAACACCCTAATAATGGACGATTTCAACTACCCCACCATTAACTGGGAAAACTCATGTACCAACTCCTTCGCTCAATGCTTTCTGGAATTCATAAACTCCAATGTCCTGGATCAACTTATCCACACCCCCACCAGGGGCAACAATATCCTAGATCTAGTCATTACCAAAATGAGTGACTGGTGTTCCACACCTGAAGTCAACACCTCATTGGTCCTATCCGACCATAAGCTAATTACCCTAGATATCCACATCCTGCCCCCACCCCCCATTAAGGAAACCATGGTAAAAAATTTCTCCAAAGCCAACTTCATGCTTCTTAAGACAGAAGTGGTGAACTTCACGACACCCATGCAGATGGACAATACAGTTACGACTACTGAATCCTACACAATTACACTTTATAAGCACTTACATGAGTGCATGGCTCATGCTATCCCAAACAGAACCAAGATGCTATCCTCCAACAAAAGGAAACCAATCTGGTGGTCTCCTGCCAAAAACAAACTGTACAAGAGAAGGAAGAAACTGTTGCAAAAGAGAGTAAAATCCCATGAGTGGAGGAGCTCCCTGGTCAGCCTCAGTAAGAAGCTGCGATCCCTGATAAAATCCTCCAAAGCTAGTTACAAAAACAAAGTCAACACTGATTCTAAAGACAACCACAAACCATTCTATAGCTATGCCAAGAATCTCAGTGGCAACACTCAGATCTGCTCTGAGTTACAGCACAATGGCACTAAATATACAGACCCAACTGATATTGCCAACATCCTGGCAGATAGGTTCAGTGCTAACTTTACCCCCCTCTCACCCCCTAAAGAGCCCATCTCTATACCGGAAGAATGCAAAGTTCCTGTAATCATGGCTGCACAGGTAAAAACCACACTCTCCAAAGCCAAGAACACAGCATCCATGGGACCAGACAACATCCCAGGCTTCATTCTACATAAACTACAGAACGAACTAGCACCCCACCTAAGTACCATGTTCAGTCATAGCCTCACCTCAGGCTTTGTGCCTGCTGAATGGTGCACAGCGACGGTTATTCCACTCCACATGGGGGGAGCCACCATGGACACCGGGAACTACCTCCCCATTAGCCTGACAAGCCTGGTCTGCAAGGCCATGGAACGTATCATCATGGAACTTATAAACAAAGACATTTGTAATCAACAGACTCTGGACCCCACTCAGTTTGGGTTTGTAAAAGGCAGATCTTGTCTTCTAAACCTCATAGTCTACTTTGAAGCAGTCACCAAAGCTGTTTATTAAGGGTAAGGTGGTTCACACAGCCTATCTAGATCTTGCCAAGGCTTTCGACACCATCCCCCACTTTGGAATTATAAATAAACTGACTAAACTAGGTATAAATCCCTATGTCACAAGATGGGTTGCCAACTGGCTCACTGACAGAATCCACACTATGAAAGTAGCAGACTCCAAATCTGACTTCAGACCAGTGAAAAGTGGTGTACCACAGGGTTCATTCCTGGGTCCTCTCCTGTTTAGTATCTACGTCTCTGAAATACAGGCTAACACAGAAGGTCTTTGGCTAACGAAGTTTGCAGATGACTGCAAACTAGGAGCCATAATCGAAACTTCTAATGATGTGGACATCCTACAAAAGGGCCTCACTGAGACAGATGCCTGGTGTCAAAGCCATGGCCTCAAGCTCAATGCCAAAAAGTGCATTTGCATCCCCTTTGGTAAAAACTCTGTACCCATGAACTACAACATAGGTGGTAGTATACTTAACACTGAAAGTGTGATAAAAGACCTTGGGACACAGGTGGACAGTAGTCTCTCCTTTGATAATCACATCACCACAGTAGTCAGGAAATGCTTCTATGTGGCACACCTCATCACAAAAGGTTTCTCATCCAGAAAAAAAGAGGTCATTGTTTCCCTATACTCATCACTCATTAGACCCATTATAAAGTACAATGCCCCTTTTGGTATGTACCTCACAAGACATCTACAACAACTGGAAAGGTGGTAGAAATACCACACAAAGAGGATTACCAGCCTCAAACAGATGCCCTATGCAGACCATCTCAAAAAACTCCAGCTTTACTCCGTCGCACATTGCCTACTCAGAGGTGATCTCTGCCTAACATACAAAGCTATGTCAAACCCAGAGCTGTCAAACATGCTCCACTTAAAGAAATCCCAATCCCTTCGAGCTACACACTCTAGGGACCTAAACCTTGTCACCACAATAAACAGAACAAGCCAGAGGGATACACTCTTGTCCCAGAGACTTCCCATACTCTAGAATAAACTACCTATCTATATCAAACAAAGCTCCTCATTAGCACTCTTCAAGAAAAATCTTGATGATTGGATGGGAAATAGGAAATTCACCCCAGGATCACCTCTGTGGCTCTGCTCGACAGTGGCACAGGAAGATAATTTTCTTGGGTGGCAAAAGCCAGGGTACCTTTTTGGCTGGGCTTGTATAGGCTCCAGGGCCGATAGCCTAGTACCTACCTATGAACCTATGAACCTATGTTGTCAGTTCTTATAGAGGAACTTGTATTTGTATATGCTGACTGTATAGTGAATACATTCCTACTGTTGTCAGTTCTTATAGAGGAACTTGTATTTGTGTATGTCGACTGTATACTGAATAAGGACCTGCTGCTGTTAGTTCTCCTAGAGCAACTCGTTTTTGCATATGAACCCATTGCCTATTGAATTATATTTAACTGTGCTGCTTCCATCTAATGCTTTTATTTCTCCCTGGAATTACTGTCATATCTCTGTTCTGAACTGTCTTTCCCCCTTTTTTTGTGCTGTACTTATCACATGTAACTGTATCTCTCCAGCCTATCCTATTACTGCCTCTCCCAGTTCTCCCATGCCTCTATATTAAAGTACTTCTCTCTTTTTCAGCTCACTTGGGTATTTTTCTCTTGGGTTTCCCCCTTCTACAGCTCTATTTAGACTGAGGAACATACTTCTCCAAAGAAGAAATCCAGGGACATTCTGGAAAATAACCCCCTCCATCTGAGTATATGTGCAATACTCTTTGTTAAAGCTTATTTTTTAAGGTGTTTGCATTGCTAACCCACAGCATGCACACTAGCAGTTCTGCAGCAATCCCTTTTCCCAACTCTCTCCCCTCCAGCCATTTTACTCCCTGTAATAAGTACTTTCTACATGTTACTTTTTTTAGGAATGCCACTAGATGGCAATATATTCCCACTCATTATATTATGTATCTTTCAAGATAGGCTGCAGTGGTGCAGCAGTTGGCATTGTCACCTCACAGCAAGAGGTTCTCCCATTCGATTCTCAGCTAGAGTGCCTTCTGTGTGGAGTCCGCATGTCCTCCCCGTGGTTGAGTGATGTTAAAGACATGCAGGTAGGTGCGTGTGTGAATGGGCATGCCTTCTTTGAAGGTTGGGCGTCTGGCTGGCAACTCGGCACCGTAAATATCCATTGCCAATCATTAGCAGACGGGAGTTCCGCTGTGGCAACCCCTAACTGTGAAAAGCCGAAAGACTTTAGTATTAGGTATCTTTCAATACTTTTTCCCTGCTCCCTGTTCCCTGCAGCTCTAAGGCCTGTTGACCTTCCCCATTGTTTTTTGCACAATTGTCACACCTGTTCAATTCTCCTTGACACAAACCAAACCTTAACTCTTAAGTAACATACCTCTGAACTTGTCAGTCACTTTGAGTGCTCAAGAGTACCTGTATCAATGATTGCTTTTGTTGGTCTCTTCTACTCCTTCTTCCTTCTCAGCTCTGCCTGCTCCATTCACCCTTCAGGCTCACTCCGCTCCCCTACCCTGCCCACAATTCCCACCCACTCCCACTGCCTCTACATTTATAACCCCAAAACCACACCCCCTTTAGAATTCAGCTTATCTGGACAATCTCCACCCACCTCCTCATCCACCAACCCCTCCTGCTTCCACTACCCAGTACCCTCCCCTTATCTATTCTTAACTTCCCTTATTCTTACTGCCAAAGGCCACACACCACTTTGCCTTATGCTAATTTTTTCTCCCCTCTGCACATCCTCACTGCGTACTATAACCTTACACTACCATGCAAATCAAACCTACACACACTCTATTATTAAAATGTCTACTTTCCTCCTCTACTGCCTACTCTATCTTACCAGACCACCTGCCTTTTCTTACTCCCGTCTCTATCATACAACATCAATACGTGCCTTAGAAGAATCTCACCTCTCAACGTATATCGCTCCTCATCTCTTATACTATAATGACTCTCTCCTCTTTACTAGAAAGATTCTTCCTGATATCTGCAATGCAGTCCCAGTCCCTCACAATCCATACCTCTCCAGCTACCCTGCTCTCCAATCCAACTCCAAAGAATCTAAAGACCTTGCCTCCCTCCTACTCCAACTAATCTCTATCCTCCTCTCTGGTGACATTCATCCTAATCCTGGACCCTTAGACAACCATACTTCTACAGTAGAAAAACACCAAAGGACAAGAAGTTGGCTGTAAATTCTTTAATTCACAGATGATAACTGGTACTTCGGCTTTTCACCTTCAATGGATACAATACAAAAAGCACAGCCACCCTTTTATATTAAATTCACCTCTAAATTATTAAGTGTGTATATATATTAAAAATGTTTCAGGTAATTGTATTAATGGCAAAAGATTTGTTTGCAAGGCTAGATTTAGCTGCTACTCATGTGGGGTAGTGTATGCGATAGGTTGTTGGGGCACTGATATAAAGTGGTACATTGGACAAACTTAGAGGGCTATAAAAGTTAGGATTACGGTATATTTGAAAGACATTTGGAACAAAAATATGAGAAGTCCAGTTGCATAGCATTTTGTTAATGTGCATGAAGGAAATGTGTCTTGTTTTTTCTTTACTGTTCTTGCCCAGCTGGTATTATATGGGGGGGGGGTACAGTTAGGAAATTACTGGAATTGAAAAGCAAATGTATTTTAAACTATAGAATATTGTCACCCAGGGGTCTTAATTTAGAGGTGAATTTAGTATATTATGTAAGCCTGATTATAATGAAAAGCAGATGAGTATAAATATGTTATTTATAACATTAGAATATTATAATATGTAATATGTAAAAATAAAAAAAAAATTCTTAATATGTATTTAAATATGTATAGGTGAAATTAGGCATGTGTCACTTTAAATTAATTAATGGTTAAGGGTTTTGATTTGTATAAAAGGATGGCTGTGCTTTTTGTATTGTATCCATTGAAGGTGAAAAGCTGAGGTACCAGTTATCAGCTACAAATTAAAGACTTTACAGCCAACTTCTTGCTCCTTTGCTGTTTTTCTACTTTATTTATTTTTTTTTTTTTGAAGTATCTTTATTATGTGATTGGAAGGAGCAGATGCTGTGCCAGGTGTTTTCAAAACCCCGGCGAATGTTAACAGGCTGCTTTTTACTGAACTTATGAATGAGAGTGAAGCTAAGCTCGTTAATAAGGACTTATGGTGTTCGATGGGTGAGCCTGATCATAATATGCAGTTTGTTCAGTTAGAATGACTAATGGTTAAAGAAATGAATCTTTTTTATGATATCAAACTTTTAGAGAAATATTTAAGCCTAAATGTGACTCCTAGGGGTCTCAGGATAGAAACATTGCCAGCATGGGATTTTTCTGAGAAAGAACAAGATTTATTACAGGAATGGAGACAGGTTTTCTTGAGTGCATGTTAGGGTGGATTTGAGTACTCATAAAGAGAAATCTACATAATAACAAAAAAATTGCAGCACCAAATTATTGATTTGCAAAAGAAGCTGAGTAAAGTGGTTTAGAGTGACATTTTTTCTAAACAAATGAATGACATTAAGGGTAAACTTGAGGAGCATGAGCAGCTTGTGATGGAAAGAAGAAAAGAAAAAGCTGCTCTGTGATATGAATGACTTCCGTAATGGTTCCATATATGGCTGGCAATGTTCCCAGCATGCAGGGAGGTCCAAAAGTAATAGGAAGTTTGTTTCCAGCTATACAACAGCACAGGATTCATCAGCCTCTTCACTGGATACCACTTCTAAAAAGAGTGCTTCTTTTGAAACAATTGAGGGGGAGTCCCTATCAGATTCTTCTCATGCTGTTGAAAGTGAGGCCAGTTCGTCAGCTTCCTGAGTACAACAGTGAAAGATCAAATGAAATCGGTACAGAGGGAAGAAGGATCATTGAGACACCATCGGACTAGGGAACTGTTGGTGTTTCCTTTATTCAGATCAACAGAGACTTTTTCTTCTTTGGACTTTTCATACTTCTAACATGTAAGTGTGCAAAATAATGCTGCTAATGCATTGAAAGTAGTCATTTTGTCTAATTTAGAGTTAAATAGTGCTGTAAATAACGTGCTTTCTAGAGGGATGAAATTTGTGCCTGTTAAGATACCTACTCTTGCAGATTTAGTAGTGGAAGCAAAAAGATTCCGCAGGAAATTACATCTAACTGTGTTTTATCATGATAGAAATACAAATGCTGCAACTGATGTGAATATAGATGTGAATAATGATGTGGCTGTCGTTACAGATGATGATCCGCTTTTGAATGTTTCCATTTATAATTACTATTTTTTTGAAAATAAGTTTGATGTTGATGAAAGGTGCACTGAAGGGTTTGAAACAGGGTATGGTAAACTCTCTGTCCCTTATCTACTAACCCCGAGTAAGTTTATGTCACCCAAATTATCCCCAGTTGTTGCTCTGTTTGAGCAAATGTTAGTTAAGAAAGTTGAAAATGAATATGGAAATTTTATTAGAAGTGTGAAGCATTATAACATTTCCAAGGATGAGTGGGATATGCGAAACAGACTGAGAAGTCAATTGTCTAATTTTGTTTTCAAGCAGGCAGACAAAGGGGGAACCTGGGTGGTTATGTCGAGGGTTAAATATAACAAGATGGTGTACAGCTTTTTGTTGGTGCTGGAGGATTATATAAAATTGAATTCTAATCCTCTGCATAATTTCAATGAACAGTTGCTTAAACTTTTGGAAAGAGGTGAGAGGTTGGGCTTTTTGAGCAAGGCTAATGTTAAAAAGCTATACGTTGAGAAACCATGTGACCCCACTTTTTATGCCTTTCCAAAAGTGCATAAGGATTTACTGAACCCACCGGGGAGACCTATTGTCTCAGGGGTGGGATCATATTTACAAAATATAATCATATTTTTGGATTCTTTACTGAAAAAATATTTAAAAAAGATTCCCGTGTATGTGATATACACTGAGGAGTTATGTAAAGAATTTAGAAAATTGTCTTGGCATGATGAATACTATTGGGTGGTGGTTGATGTTAACTCATTATAGACGAACATTCAGTTGAAGTGGGAGTTGGAAGCTATTTGGGACATTATGGGTGATGGTCCTAGAAATGCATTTGTGGTGAGGTTGTTGGAATTTTGTTTGACACACAACTTTTAAGTTTGAAAATGATATTTTTTTTCAAGTAAATGAAATGGTGATGGGATGCCCCTACGTATGCTGTTTTATATAGGGTTTTTTTTTGAGAAAATTTATTTATAGTACAGAATTTTATAAAAAGACATGTTCTGTTGTTCAAGCGATACAGTGATGATCTTATTTTTGTTTGTAAGGGTGAACCACAGGATTTTGATTTGTTTTTTTTTTCTAACAAACTCTAATGACCACAATCTTAGTTTTTCCACGGTAAAAGGTGATTCTAAAATTGAATTTTGGATGTTGAATTTTATTTGGATTTGGAAAAGAATATTCAGTTTAGGCCTCATAGGAAAGCTACTGCTGTAATTTTTTTTTTACATGCAGAAAGCATGCACCCCCCAGCACCATTTCCTTAATTCTTTCCCTGTGGGTGAATTTAAGAGTATTGCCTGAAATACATCTGAGGAGGGTTGTAAGATGGAATTTCTTTTGGAGGCTAAAAAGAGGCTCCATGTAAGAGGGTATAGTGAAGATATCTTGCAACATGCCTTGGATAAGGTTTTAAATAGGTTCATTGGTTGGTATTAGGCTATCAGCCCTAGGGCCTATACAAGCCTAGTCATAACAATTCCCTGGCTATTTCTTCCCACAGTATTGTAAATATGGTAAATATGGAACTAAAAGTATGAGGATTAAAAGTTATAATAATGTGTCATGTGAAGATGAGGGGAAGGATCTCTTTTTTGTATCCACATTTTCTTTTTTTTTTCTGAGACCATGAGAAAATTTATTTTGGATTTGTGGCATGTTGTATGCGAGGATGTAAATGTGGGGAAATTATTTCCTAGATTTATTAGATTATCTTATGGGCACTATGCCAATCTGAAGGAACTCTTAAATTTGGGGTGTTCTAGTGGTTTACAGGAACTCTCTGGTGTGTTTGTCTGTGGGCATTGTAAAGTATATATATATATATATATATATATATATATATATATATATATATATATATATATATATATATATATATATATATATATATATATATGGTTCCACTTCATATCATCGAATTATCATTTCATCGAATTGCAAATCATCGAGACCAAATTGTCAAAAACTCATTTCAACGAAAACTCATATCATCGAATCTCAAATCATTGAAAACTATAAGGCAACTACAAATAACATTCCACAAAGTTTTTACCACGTGTATGCAGGGGGGCAAGCTCCCCTGCACCCCCCATGTGGGGGGCTCCACCCCCACACCCCCCGTAAATAAATATACCAACTCCAAGGTCGCACTACAGTGGGGGAAAGAGGTTATTTCCTAACCTCACTGTAGTGTGACCTTGGAGTTGGTATATTTCATTATGGGGTGTGTGGGGGGTCGAGCCTCCCACATGGGGGGTGCAGGGGGGGCTTGCTCCCCTGCATAAATGTAGTAAACAGTGTCTGTGATGTTATTTGTAGTTGCTTTATAGTTTTCAGTGATTTGAGATTCGATGATATGAGTCTTGGATGAAATGAGTTTTCGACGATTTGGTTTCGATGATTTGCAATTCGATGAAATGGTAATTCGATGATATGAAGTGGAACCATATATATATATATATATATATATATATATATATATATATATATATATATATATATATATATAGATATATAAAATGTTTCGGATAATTGTATTAATGGCAAAAGATTTGTATGCAAGGGCAGATTATTTAGCTGATACTCATGTGGGGTAGTGTATGTGATAGGTTGTGGGTGCACTGATATAAAGTGGTATATTGGACAAACTAAGAGGGCTATGAAGGTTAGGATTATGGAACATTTGAAAGACTTTCAGAACAAAAATATGAGAAGTCCAGTTGCAGAGCATTTTGTTAATGTGCATGAAGGAAATTTGTCTTGTTTTTTCTTTACTGTTCTTGCCCAGCTGGTATTATATGGGGGGTACAGTTAGGAAATTATTGGAATTGGAAAGCAAGTTTATTTTAAACTATAGAACATTGTCACCCAGGGGTCTTAATTTAAAGGTGAATTTAGTATATTAGGTAAGCCTGGTTATCATGAAAAGTAGATGTGCATAAATATGTTATTTATAATATTAGAATATTAGAATATGTAATATGTAAAAATAAAAAAAAAATCTTTATATGTATCTAAATTTGTATAGGTGAAATTAGGTATGTGTCACTTTAAATTAATTAATGGTTAAGGGTTTTGATTTGTATAAAAGGATGGCTGTACATTTTGTACAGTATTCATTGAAGGCGAAAAGCCGAGGTACCAGTTATCAGCTGTGAATTAAAGACTTTACAGCCAACGTCTTGCTCCTTTGGTGTTTTTCAACCATGCTTCCAGCCCAAACTTATCTTCCTCACCCTCTTACCATAAATCCCTCCTTATTGCCTACTATTAACACCCAAATATATGCAATAAACCTCCTACCTTTCATGCCTGGCTGTCCCATTACCACCCTGACTTTCTCTCTATCACCAAAACATGTCTAAAACCCCACATAAAAGATTCCAAAATTACCTCTCCCAACTACAAGATCATAAGAAATGACAGAACTCTAAAGAAAGTTGGTGGAGTAGCCCTACTTTTCTCCTCCTCCCTAACAATGACACCCTTTACCAAGCTTATACCCCAGTTCACAACAGCTGTACTAACCCTAGCACTCCTGAAAATTAATAACCATAAAAACATATGTATAGCAGCTCTTTATATTCTACCAGGAAATAACATCCCCATTCTTGAATCTATCTTTTCTTGGTTCTCATCCAACATAAGCAATGAAACTATACTCCTGGGTGATGTAAATATCAACTGGACTTCTATTCAATAACCTACATCACCTCAGAATATAAACCTATACAACTACACCCAAATAATTACCTCTCCTACCAGATTTAATAAAGATAACTCTAGTAGTATTCTGAACTGGATATTCGTTTCTCACCCCCAACTCTATTTCTGACAACAGCACACTACCCAACTCCCTCAGCGATCATCTCCCTGCCTTTACTCATCATTCACTATCCTCCCTCCATATTCACCACAACTACATTACAACTCGTATCCTAAAAAACTCAACCCTCTTGCTTTCTCTGACTCACTAAAACATACGAACTGGAACCCTGTAAAAACCCTCCCTCTTGACGATGCTGTTACATACTTCAACACTACATACAATAACCTACTAGATAGCTTTGCCCCCCCCCCCAGAACTAAAAGAATCAAAACTAAATCCACCCCTTGGCTGACTAAAGCGACTATTACACTCATGCAACTCCGAGATAAATCTTAGAAGCATTACCATAAATCTAAAACACCTCTAGCATCCTTACTGACTATAAGCAACTCCGTATTAAAGTGAAAAAACAAATTGCTTTAGACCGAAAGTCCTACTACTCCAAACTTCAAAACACTCATAGATCTAACCCCCCAAAATTTTGGAACAGTATATCTGCTGTCCTCTCTCCTGGCAAAAAAGACAATCCCTGCCCTGAACCTAACTCTCCAGATTGGAAAGAAAAAAGGTGTAGGTGTTGCTTTAATTTACTCTAACTACCGCACTCTCTCCCTTCCTAAAGAACTAATTCCCTCCTTTACACCTGCTGAAATACTAATAGCAAACCTCAAACCCAGTGACTTTACTACCATCACAGTAGTAGCCATATACATTCCACCAGGGGACAACATTCCCTTAATGGAAAGTATACTGTCATATCTCTTCCTAAATTTCCCTAATGAAATTATCATTCTTGGGGACATAAACATTAATTGGCATAACCTAATAATCTAAACCCTCCACAATACATAAACCTCCATGGATTTACACAACTAATCTCCAAACCTACCCATACTAATAACTCTCATTCTCCAAGCTCCTTGACAGATTGGATACTTGTTTCTAACCCTAGCAAATACCATAACCCTGAAACTCTACCTGATGCCTTGAGCAACCACTCACATATAAAATTGCTATGATACATCACCCGCCTCCCCAAACCACACCAGCTTATCACCTGCCACAAACTTTCAACCTTTAACCGAGACACATTTAAAACCTTCCTCTCTAGAATTAACTAGAATTTCCTTACTCAGCTCCCACTCAGCAAAGCAGTAAATGCCTTCAACTCAACTTTCCTAAATATTTTAAATTCTCTAGCTCCACTGAGAAAAGTTCGATTAAAGGCAAACATTTTGCCCTGGCTAACTAAAAACACATGTACCCTTATGAAATCCAGAGATAGGGCATGGAAAACATGGGTACAAACCAAACTTCCAGCTCACCTCCTAAAGTATAAAGAACTTAGACATCAGACAAAAAGACTTAT
Source organism: Protopterus annectens (assembly GCF_019279795.1). NCBI lineage: Eukaryota > Metazoa > Chordata > Ceratodontiformes > Protopteridae > Protopterus > Protopterus annectens. The sequence goes on from NC_056729.1 coordinate 1,912,422,185, forward strand.
CAACAAAGACAAAAAAGACTTTTATTATAATCCTCCCAAAACATTAAAATCTGATCCAAAAAAATTCTGGAATGCTATAAACCAAATACTACATACAGGTAGCCCAACTTCACCAAACCCATGTCCTGACAATTCACCTGAAGAAACTGCCAGTACCTTCATCACCTACTTAATTGAATCCATTTTCCAGACTATTTAACCCCAGCCTCTCAAACAACCAACCACTTTCTCATTAAACTTCTTCTCTCTCAAACCTGTCTCCACTGACTATATCAGAATTCTACTCTCAAAGCACATACCATGCTCTGTATCAGCAGACAATATTCCTTCTTACTTTCTCCAGATTGTTGCATACTCCCTTGCTATGCCTATATCTATACTAATTAATCAATCCATCTCTGAGTCTAAAGTTCCTTCTATTTGGAAACAGTTTTACACTCGTCCTATTCATAAAGGAGGTAGCTCCACAGAAATATCAAATTTCAGACCTGTCACTATTCTCTCCCCTCTCTCCAAAATCCTTAAGAAATGTATACACAAACACGTTATGCATTATCTCTTACAATAAAAACTTTTCACTCCAACACAGCATGGTTTCCATCCCAAGCATACTACAACCACAGCTCTACTATAATTTCTTAATGCCTTAGCCCTGGCCAAAGATGATCATAAACTCGTATCTTGTCTATTCCTTGACCTTTCTAAGGCTTTTGACACTATCTCACACACTCTGAAGCTAGGATTTCTCTTACCCATAAAAAATACCAGAGAGCCAGCAAACTGTAGAGTTTCAATATTTATTAAGTGAAGTAATGCACAAAAAACCAAAGACAAGCAAAGAATAATCCACGACCTTGAAGAAAGGAACCAGAACTCTGCTAAAGTCCACAAGGCTGTATTTTTATTTCTGAAGTGTTCCAAAAGTCACAGATAAAATCACACTGAAGTATTCCAAAAGTCACAGATAAAATCACACAAGCGCTTTCGCTCAGGCAGTCCTGAGCTTTATCAAGTGAAAACAAAATGCAGTATGCAGTAACCTCCATTAAATAGCCTAGCAATTATACAATTAATTAATTAGTAAGTCTAGTACTAAGGTGTGGTGCTTTGGAGTTGGATGTTAAAAAAGTTAGTCATTATGCCAACTCAAAAAATGAAATGTTTGCAACAACATCTGCACTTAAATAAAATGACTAACCATAAAAACATTTTAAAATACCAGTTTCCTAGGTTTCAGAACATAAAAGTCTGAAGTCTGGTTGGGGTTGTAGATTGTTAAGGAATATGCTTAAAGATGTGTTTGGATTGTCAGTGAATTGTTAAAAAATTTTTTCTTTTTATTATTACTTTGCACTGATAAAGACATGCAATAAAATGTGCGTGAGATATTTTTGATGCCCATCCATATACCATTTCATATAGAATTTGATTTATTAGTCAGAATCCTAAAACCGTGGATGTTCAGTAATTTAATATGCTGTGTGGGGATGCTGTAGTATGAAGAGGGTCAAGTATGAGAGTTATAACCTAGCCCTCCTAAGCTTGAGGACCGGTTTAATGCTGATCATCCCATTCAGACCTGGTGGCTTCCCTGCATTCAGTCTCAACTGCCATAATAGTTCACGGTAGCCCAAGGTGGATTCCCAGTCACCACCTCTTGCATCTGGCTCAACCTGTTCCAGAACTAGAAACTGAATTTTGGGATCTGGGCAGGAGAGTGAGTGTTTATAGAAGGCATTGGTTTCCTTCTTCCTGGTCATGTCATAAAGATGCTCGTAGATACGTTTCCTTAATTCCCTCTCAGTTTTGCCCACATAGAAACTTTGACAGTTGGTGCACATCCCCAAGTATACGACCCTCTAGAGGCACAGGTGTAAAATCCAGTGGGGTGTATCTTGTAGTTCCTAGACGGGAGGTATGGTGCTGTTTCTTTAGATATGGCATGACATTGGGCACAGGCACCACATCTGAAAGTGCCCAGCCTTGGTTGTTTTACCTTCATCTTTTTTCTTTGATTTCTTTCAAATAATTCCTTTAGATTGGCCCTCTTTTACGAACAAAACTGGGTTTAGGTGGTATATAGTCTTTTAGTTCTTCAAAGAGGGTTAAAACCGGCCAGTGATGTAAGATTGTTTCTTCCAATTCATAGGAATTTGATGAGTATGTGTGTGCAAAACTGTTAGTGTGAACAGCATCCTTGTTTTGTGTATTGTTGGTCACTGGTACAAACCCCCCCCCAGTATTGGTTTGTAGAGGGAATGCCGTGCAGATTTTACCTCTGCTGCTAGAGTTAGAAATAGTTCCAGAGGGTAACCTCTCTCCAAAAAAAGTTTTTTCAAAAATTCCACCTCAGAATCAAAATCTTTCTCCGTACTGCATATTCTACTTGCTCTGATGAGCTGCCCCTTGATGATCCCCCTCTTTTGATATGGTGGGTGGGCACTTTCAAAGTGTAGCAAGGAGTTAGAAAATGTTGCCTTGCGATGTAGTTTGGAATGGAAAGTTTTCTGATTGTAGTCCTTGTAAAGAGTGATGTCCAGATAATGAAGTTCGTGCTGATCCACTGTGTGTGTGAATTGTAGGAAATTCGTTGTTGAATTGATGTGTATAAGGAATTCAGATAGGTTCCCTTCAGAGCCAGACCATAAAATACAGATGTCATCCAAATAGCGTCTGTAGAACAGAATGTGATCTTTCCATGGGGGTATTAGAACGAATGTATGCTCCCACATGTGCAATATTACATTTGCGTAGAAGGATGCACAAGATGCCCCCATGGCAACCCCCTTGCGTTGCCGGTATAATTCACCATTAAAAAAGATGAAGTTGTTGGACAAAACCATCTCCATCATTTCGGTAAGCAAGTTGGACATTTTGTTGCTAAGGGTTGTCTTCTGGCCTAGAAATTGGGCAAACCATTCCAAACCTATTTGATGAGGGATGCTGGAAAACAGATCTTTGATGTCCACTGTGACCATTAAGGTGTCTGGGGAGTAGCAAGAGGTGGGAATGTCCCAGAGGAAGTGCCAAGAATCCTTGCAAACGTGGGACAATAAAGGCGTGCATTCTTTAGTCATGTAATCAATAAATTTTCCCAGGGGCTCAGTCACTCCACCTGCTCCTGATACAATCGGCCGGAATTGTAGTGGATTTATTCCTTTATGGGTTTTAGGTATCCCAAAGATGACTGGTATTCTGGGCTTTTCCACATGTAAGTAGTTATAGACCTTTTCATTGATGGCCTGTTGTAATAGAAGGTCAGTAAGATAGTACTTAATCCCAGCAAAGGCTATATTGATCTCGTTTCGTGAAACCGTCTCATATTGTTCGTCATTCTGCAACATAATGTGCATGTGGGCTTCGTAGTCCTCTGAGAACATAAGGACAATTCCCCCTCCTTTATCAGGTTTCATGACCCTGATTTTTCTTCATGCAAGTGTTCAATAAAATTCATTTCTTGTTCAGAAAAATTTGGATGAAGTAGAATTTCTTGATTATTGTATACTTTCCTGAAGTCATTCTCCACTAACTTTTCAAAGAAGAGAATTATTGGGTGTAGTGGGGGGTTAAAGAGACTTGTACGCGTTGGGCCTGCTGCATTAAGTGTTTGCCCTTTAAAAATCAAATTTAAATTTAAAGCTCTGGTAAACATTTTTAAATCTATCAGAGCTTGTGTTAAATTCATGGGTTTAGTTGGGACAAAATGTAACCCTTGGGTGAAAATATCAAAAGCATTTGTAGGAAGGTTCATGTCCGTGTAATTGTATATGGCAAAGTTGTTTCTCCTTAAAATAGTGCAGTTACCCTCAATATTAGTAGGGTTTTGATTGTGTAAACCCAGATTTGGGGCTTGGTCAGTTGTAGGGTCATCCAGGGATGTTAGGGTAGTGGGTGTGTGGTGGTTTGTTAGTGAACAAAATTCCAAGACCTCGGTGCCTGTCTTTGTCTCTGTCCCCAAACCCCGGTCTGGCCGGGGTTCTGCTGAAAATCCTGGTTGTTAGTACCCCTTCTGTTCTTCTCTGCTAGCCTTTCACTTCTTCTAAGGGGTTCCTCTTGTCTGTCATATGTGTCACTAGCCCTATCTGTGTTTGTGGTGTTGTTTTTGGAAGAAGTTTTATTGTAACCATTGGGGCTAGGGTAGGCGAGGCCATCCCTGTATTCGATGAGATCACGTTCTAATTTTCTTAGTTTTCTGTTAAGAATCTTATCACAAAAAACATCAACATTATCAAAAACCTTGTCATAGTTTGATTTAAAAGCACTAAAATTAGTACTAGATGTTAACTCATTGTTTAAAGTGTCTAGCTCAGTCATTAATGCTTGTGCTTTCAGTTCATATTCCCCTACCATTAAATGCAACATCTCCAATCCAGCTTTATCAAAAATCTCACACAAGTTAAAATAATAATCAGTACCATACTGAACATTGTTTGGAAATTTAAAAAAGCGTAGCCCTTTCGGGACACGTTTTACTCTCAGACATTCATTCAAATAGTCTATCTCTAGCTGTGTACTCCTTAAGGAGTATAATTTGTCCTTGAACAAGTCCATGCTCTGATCAAAGTTAGAAAAATTGTTAGTGTTGTTACTACCTTTAGAAAAGGTGAAGCGTTGTCCAGCCCATTTTGTAAAGTTTACATCCTTGTTTCTATGTTTCAGAGCAGGATTACTAGTTCCATTGGTCCCTGGTTGTACGTTTGTTTCAGGAGCTCTGGTAGCTTCATGGCGACGAGTAAAGTTGTTTCTTTTGGATCCGCGCCAGACATGTCCGTGGAGGATATAGTGGAGCTTGTACCCTCTTCCGGGTCCGCAATTACCGGTAATCCAAAGTTGTTTTGTAGTGCTTGCTGCTGGTTGCAAGCTAGCCCTGGTGAAGCAGCCGTGGTGGGTTTCAGCAAGTTAGTGAGCTCCTTGAGTGCAACCAGTACTTGGTTGAACTCCGCTCTGCTCACCGGAAGATCATTTGTAGTGTTTTTCAGCATTTCAGGAGTTTCTCCTGGGTTAAAGGTTTCTTCTCCATTGGCCATGGCAGACAAGATCAAGTGAAGTAATGCACAAAAAACCAAAGACAAGCAAAGAATAATCCACGACCTTGAAGAAAGGAACCAGAACTCTGCTAAAGTCCACAAGGCTGTATTTTTATTTCTGAAGTGTTCCAAAAGTCACAGATAAAATCACACTGAAGTATTCCAAAAGTCACAGATAAAATCACACAAGCGCTTTCGCTCAGGCAGTCCTGAGCTTTATCAAGTGAAAACAAAATGCAGTATGCAGTAACCTCCATTAAATAGCCTAGCAATTATACAATTAATTAATTAGTAAGTCTAGTACTAAGGTGTGGTGCTTTGGAGTTGGATGTTAAAAAAGTTAGTCATTATGCCAACTCAAAAAATGAAATGTTTGCAACAACATCTGCACTTAAATAAAAATGACTAACCATAAAAAACATTTTAAAATACCAGTTTCCTAGGTTTCAGAACATAAAAGTCTGAAGTCTGGTTGGGGTTGTAGATTGTTAAGGAATATGCTTAAAGATGTGTTTGGATTGTCAGTGAATTGTTAAAAAATTTTTTCTTTTTATTATTACTTTGCACTGATAAAGACATGCAATAAAATGTGCGTGAGATATTTTTGATGCCCATCCATATACCATTTCATATAGAATTTGATTTATTAGTCAGAATCCTAAAACCGTGGATGTTCAGTAATTTAATATGCTGTGTGGGGATGCTGTAGTATGAAGAGGGTCAAGTATGAGAGTTATAACCTAGCCCTCCTAAGCTTGAGGACCGGTTTAATGCTGATCATCCCATTCAGACCTGGTGGCTTCCTGCAATCAGTCTCAACTGCCATAATAGTTCACGGTAGCCCAAGGTGGATTCCCAGTCACCACCTCTTGCATCTGGCTCAACCTGTTCCAGAACTAGAAACTGAATTTTGGGATCTGGGCAGGAGAGTGAGTGTTTATAGAAGGCATTGGTTTCCTTCTTCCTGGTCATGTCATAAAGATGCTCGTAGATACGTTTCCTTAATTCCCTCTCAGTTTTGCCCACATAGAAACTTTGACAGTTGGTGCACATCCCCAAGTATACGACCCTCTAGAGGCACAGGTGTAAAATCCAGTGGGGTGTATCTTGTAGTTCCTAGACGGGAGGTATGGTGCTGTTTCTTTAGATATGGCATGACATTGGGCACAGGCACCACATCTGAAAGTGCCCAGCCTTGGTTGTTTTACCTTCATCTTTTTTCTTTGATTTCTTTCAAATAATTCCTTTAGATTGGCCCCTCTTTTACGAACAAAACTGGGTTTAGGTGGTATATAGTCTTTTAGTTCTTCAAAGAGGGTTAAAACCGGCCAGTGATGTAAGATTGTTTCTTCCAATTCATAGGAATTTGATGAGTATGTGTGTGCAAAACTGTTAGTGTGAACAGCATCCTTGTTTTGTGTATTGTTGGTCACTGGTACAAACCCCCCCCCAGTATTGGTTTGTAGAGGGAATGCCGTGCAGATTTTACCTCTGCTGCTAGAGTTAGAAATAGTTCCAGAGGGTAACCTCTCTCCAAAAAAAGTTTTTTCAAAAATTCCACCTCAGAATCAAAATCTTTCTCCGTACTGCATATTCTACTTGCTCTGATGAGCTGCCCCTTGATGATCCCCCTCTTTTGATATGGTGGGTGGGCACTTTCGAAGTGTAGCAAGGAGTTAGAAAATGTTGCCTTGCGATGTAGTTTGGAATGGAAAGTTTTCTGATTGTAGTCCTTGTAAAGAGTGATGTCCAGATAATGAAGTTCGTGCTGATCCACTGTGTGTGTGAATTGTAGGAAATTCGTTGTTGAATTGATGTGTATAAGGAATTCAGATAGGTTCCCTTCAGAGCCAGACCATAAAATACAGATGTCATCCAAATAGCGTCTGTAGAACAGAATGTGATCTTTCCATGGGGGTATTAGAACGAATGTATGCTCCCACATGTGCAATATTACATTTGCGTAGAAGGATGCACAAGATGCTCCCATGGCAACCCCTTGCGTTGCCGGTATAATTCACCATTAAAAAAGATGAAGTTGTTGGACAAAACCATCTCCATCATTTCGGTAAGCAAGTTGGACATTTTGTTGCTAAGGGTTGTCTTCTGGCCTAGAAATTGGGCAAACCATTCCAAACCTATTTGATGAGGGATGCTGGAAAACAGATCTTTGATGTCCACTGTGACCATTAAGGTGTCTGGGGAGTAGCAAGAGGTGGGAATGTCCCAGAGGAAGTGCCAAGAATCCTTGCAAACGTGGGACAATAAAGGCGTGCATTCTTTAGTCATGTAATCAATAAATTTTCCCAGGGCACAGTCACTCCACCTGCTCCTGATACAATCGGCCGGAATTGTAGTGGATTTATTCCTTTATGGGTTTTAGGTATCCCAAAGATGACTGGTATTCTGGGCTTTTCCACATGTAAGTAGTTATAGACCTTTTCATTGATGGCCTGTTGTAATAGAAGGTCAGTAAGATAGTACTTAATCTCAGCAAAGGCTATATTGATCTCGTTCGTGAAACCGTCTCATATTGTTCGTCATTCTGCAACATAATGTGCATGTGGGCTTCGTAGTCCTCTGAGAACATAAGGACAATTCCCCCTCCTTTATCAGGTTTCATGACCCTGATTTTTCTTCATGCAAGTGTTCAATAAAATTCATTTCTTGTTCAGAAAAATTTGGATGAAGTAGAATTTCTTGATTATTGTATACTTTCCTGAAGTCATTCTCCACTAACTTTTCAAAGAAGAGAATTATTGGGTGTAGTGGGGGGTTAAAGAGACTTGTACTGCGTTGGGCCTGCTGCATTAAGTGTTTGCCCTTTAAAAATCAAATTTAAATTTAAAGCTCTGGTAAACATTTTTAAATCTATCAGAGCTTGTGTTAAATTCATGGGTTTAGTTGGGACAAAATGTAACCCTTGGGTGAAAATATCAAAAGCATTTGTAGGAAGGTTCATGTCCGTGTAATTGTATATGGCAAAGTTGTTTCTCCTTAAAATAGTGCAGTTACCCTCAATATTAGTAGGGTTTTGATTGTGTAAACCCAGATTTGGGGCTTGGTCAGTTGTAGGGTCATCCAGGGATGTTAGGGTAGTGGGTGTGTGGTGGTTTGTTAGTGAACAAAATTCCAAGACCTCGGTGCCTGTCTTTGTCTCTGTCCCCAAACCCCGGTCTGGCCGGGGTTCTGCTGAAAATCCTGGTTGTTAGTACCCCTTCTGTTCTTCTCTGCTAGCCTTTCACTTCTTCTAAGGGGTTCCTCTTGTCTGTCATATGTGTCACTAGCCCTATCTGTGTTTGTGGTGTTGTTTTTGGAAGAAGTTTTATTGTAACCATTGGGGCTAGGGTAGGCAAGGCCATCCCTGTATTCGATGAGATCACGTTCTAATTTTCTTAGTTTTCTGTTAAGAATCTTATCACAAAAACATCAACATTATCAAAAACCTTGTCATAGTTTGATTTAAAAGCACTAAAATTAGTACTAGATGTTAACTCATTGTTTAAAGTGTCTAGCTCAGTCATTAATGCTTGTGCTTTCAGTTCATATTCCCTACCATTAAATGCAACATCTCCAATCCAGCTTTATCAAAAATCTCACACAAGTTAAAATAATAATCAGTACCATACTGAACATTGTTTGGAAATTTAAAAAAGCGTAGCCCTTTCGGGACACGTTTTACTCTCAGACATTCATTCAAATAGTCTATCTCTAGCTGTGTACTCCTTAAGGAGTATAATTTGTCCTTGAACAAGTCCATGCTCTGATCAAAGTTAGAAAAATTGTTAGTGTTGTTACTACCTTTAGAAAAGGTGAAGCGTTGTCCAGCCCATTTTGTAAAGTTTACATCCTTGTTTCTATGTTTCAGAGCAGGATTACTAGTTCCATTGGTCCCTGGTTGTACGTTTGTTTCAGGAGCTCTGGTAGCTTCATGGCGACGAGTAAAGTTGTTTCTTTTGGATCCGGCGCCAGACATGTCCGTGGAGGATATAGTGGAGCTTGTACCCTCTTCCGGGTCCGCAATTACCGGTAATCCAAAGTTGTTTTGTAGTGCTTGCTGCTGGTTGCAAGCTAGCCCTGGTGAAGCAGCCGTGGTGGGTTTCAGCAAGTTAGTGAGCTCCTTGAGTGCAACCAGTACTTGGTTGAACTCCGCTCTGCTCACCGGAAGATCATTTGTAGTGTTTTTCAGCATTTCAGGAGTTTCTCCTGGGTTAAAGGTTTCTTCTCCATTGGCCATGGCAGACAAGATCAAGTGAAGTAATGCACAAAAAACCAAAGACAAGCAAAGAATAATCCACGACCTTGAAGAAAGGAACCAGAACTCTGCTAAAGTCCACAAGGCTGTATTTTTATTTCTGAAGTGTTCCAAAAGTCACAGATAAAATCACACTGAAGTATTCCAAAAGTCACAGATAAAATCACACAGCGCTTTCGCTCAGGCAGTCCTGAGCTTTATCAAGTGAAAACAAAATGCAGTATGCAGTAACCTCCATTAAATAGCCTAGCAATTATACAATTAATTAATTAGTAAGTCTAGTACTAAGGTGTGGTGCTTTGGAGTTGGATGTTAAAAAGTTAGTCATTATGCCAACTCAAAAATGAAATGTTTGCAACAACATCTGCACTTAAATAAAAATGACTAACCATAAAAACATTTTAAAATACCAGTTTCCTAGGTTTCAGAACATAAAAGTCTGAAGTCTGGTTGGGGTTGTAGATTGTTAAGGAATATGCTTAAAGATGTGTTTGGATTGTCAGTGAATTGTTAAAAATTTTTTCTTTTATTATTACTTTGCACTGATAAAGACATGCAATAAAATGTGCGTGAGATATTTTTGATGCCCATCCATATACCATTTCATATAGAATTTGATTTATTAGTCAGAATCCTAAAACCGTGGATGTTCAGTAATTTAATATGCTGTGTGGGGATGCTGTAGTATGAAGGGGTCAAGTATGAGAGTTATAACCTAGCCCTCCTAAGCTTGAGGACCGGTTTAATGCTGATCATCCCATTCAGACCTGGTGGCTTCCTGCATTCAGTCTCAACTGCCATAATAGTTCACGGTAGCCCAAGGTGGATTCCCAGTCACCACCTCTTGCATCTGGCTCAACCTGTTCCAGAACTAGAAACTGAATTTTGGGATCTGGGCAGGAGAGTGAGTGTTTATAGAAGGCATTGGTTTCCTTCTTCCTGGTCATGTCATAAAGATGCTCGTAGATACGTTTCCTTAATTCCCTCTCAGTTTTGCCCACATAGAAACTTTGACAGTTGGTGCACATCCCCAAGTATACGACCCTCTAGAGGCACAGGTGTAAAATCCAGTGGGGTGTATCTTGTAGTTCCTAGACGGGAGGTATGGTGCTGTTTCTTTAGATATGGCATGACATTGGGCACAGGCACCACATCTGAAAGTGCCCAGCCTTGGTTGTTTTACCTTCATCTTTTTTCTTTGATTTCTTTCAAATAATTCCTTTAGATTGGCCCCTCTTTTACGAACAAAACTGGGTTTAGGTGGTATATAGTCTTTTAGTTCTTCAAAGAGGGTTAAAACCGGCCAGTGATGTAAGATTGTTTCTTCCAATTCATAGGAATTTGATGAGTATGTGTGTGCAAAACTGTTAGTGTGAACAGCATCCTTGTTTTGTGTATTGTTGGTCACTGGTACAAACCCCCCCCCAGTATTGGTTTGTAGAGGGAATGCCGTGCAGATTTTACCTCTGCTGCTAGAGTTAGAAATAGTTCCAGAGGGTAACCTCTCTCCAAAAAAAGTTTTTCAAAATTCCACCTCAGAATCAAAATCTTTCTCCGTACTGCATATTCTACTTGCTCTGATGAGCTGCCCTTGATGATCCCCTCTTTTGATATGGTGGGTGGGCACTTTCAAGTGTAGCAAGGAGTTAGAAAATGTTGCCTTGCGATGTAGTTTGGAATGGAAAGTTTTCTGATTGTAGTCCTTGTAAAGAGTGATGTCCAGATAATGAAGTTCGTGCTGATCCACTGTGTGTGTGAATTGTAGGAAATTCGTTGTTGAATTGATGTGTATAAGGAATTCAGATAGGTTCCCTTCAGAGCCAGACCATAAAATACAGATGTCATCCAAATAGCGTCTGTAGAACAGAATGTGATCTTTCCATGGGGGTATTAGAACGAATGTATGCTCCCACATGTGCAATATTACATTTGCGTAGAAGGATGCACAAGATGCCCCCATGGCAACCCCCTTGCGTTGCCGGTATAATTCACCATTAAAAAAGATGAAGTTGTTGGACAAAACCATCTCCATCATTTCGGTAAGCAAGTTGGACATTTTGTTGCTAAGGGTTGTCTTCTGGCCTAGAAATTGGGCAAACCATTCCAAACCTATTTGATGAGGGATGCTGGAAAACAGATCTTTGATGTCCACTGTGACCATTAAGGTGTCTGGGGAGTAGCAAGAGGTGGGAATGTCCCAGAGGAAGTGCCAAGAATCCTTGCAAACGTGGGACAATAAAGGCGTGCATTCTTTAGTCATGTAATCAATAAATTTTCCCAGGGGCTCAGTCACTCCACCTGCTCCTGATACAATCGGCCGGAATTGTAGTGGATTTATTCCTTTATGGGTTTTAGGTATCCCAAAGATGACTGGTATTCTGGGCTTTTCCACATGTAAGTAGTTATAGACCTTTTCATTGATGGCCTGTTGTAATAGAAGGTCAGTAAGATAGTACTTAATCCCAGCAAAGGCTATATTGATCTCGTTTCGTGAAACCGTCTCATATTGTTCGTCATTCTGCAACATAATGTGCATGTGGGCTTCGTAGTCCTCTGAGAACATAAGGACAATTCCCCCTCCTTTATCAGGTTTCATGACCCTGATTTTTTCTTCATGCAAGTGTTCAATAAAATTCATTTCTTGTTCAGAAAAATTTGGATGAAGTAGAATTTCTTGATTATTGTATACTTTCCTGAAGTCATTCTCCACTAACTTTTCAAAGAAGAGAATTATTGGGTGTAGTGGGGGGTTAAAGAGACTTGTATGCGTTGGGCCTGCTGCATTAAGTGTTTGCCCTTTAAAAATCAAATTTAAATTTAAAGCTCTGTTAAACATCTTTAAATCTATCAGAGCTTGTGTTAAATTCATGGGTTTAGTTGGGACAAAATGTAACCCTTGGGTGAAAATATCAAAAGCATTTGTAGGAAGGTTCATGTCCGTGTAATTGTATATGGCAAAGTTGTTTCTCCTTAAAATAGTGCAGTTACCCTCAATATTAGTAGGGTTTTGATTGTGTAAACCCAGATTTGGGGCTTGGTCAGTTGTAGGGTCATCCAGGGATGTTAGGGTAGTGGGTGTGTGGTGGTTTGTTAGTGAACAAAATTCCAAGACCTCGGTGCCTGTCTTTGTCTCTGTCCCCAAACCCCGGTCTGGCCCCGTCCTGCTGAAAATCCTGGTTGTTAGTACCCCTTCTGTTCTTCTCTGCTAGCCTTTCACTTCTTCTAAGGGGTTCCTCTTGTCTGTCATATGTGTCACTAGCCCTATCTGTGTTTGTGGTGTTGTTTTTGGAAGAAGTTTTATTGTAACCATTGGGGCTAGGGTAGGCAAGGCCATCCCTGTATTCGATGAGATCACGTTCTAATTTTCTTAGTTTTCTGTTAAGAATCTTATCACAAAAACATCAACATTATCAAAAACCTTGTCATAGTTTGATTTAAAAGCACTAAAATTAGTACTAGATGTTAACTCATTGTTTAAAGTGTCTAGCTCAGTCATTAATGCTTGTGCTTTCAGTTCATATTCCCCTACCATTAAATGCAACATCTCCAATCCAGCTTTATCAAAAATCTCACACAAGTTAAAATAATAATCAGTACCATACTGAACATTGTTTGGAAATTTAAAAGCGTAGCCCTTTCGGGACACGTTTTACTCTCAGACATTCATTCAAATAGTCTATCTCTAGCTGTGTACTCCTTAAGGAGTATAATTTGTCCTTGAACAAGTCCATGCTCTGATCAAAGTTAGAAAAATTGTTAGTGTTGTTACTACCTTTAGAAAAGGTGAAGCGTTGTCCAGCCCATTTTGTAAAGTTTACATCCTTGTTTCTATGTTTCAGAGCAGGATTACTAGTTCCATTGGTCCCTGGTTGTACGTTTGTTTCAGGAGCTCTGGTAGCTTCATGGCGACGAGTAAAGTTGTTTCTTTTGGATCCGGCGCCAGACATGTCCGTGGAGGATATAGTGGAGCTTGTACCCTCTTCCGGGTCCGCAATTACCGGTAATCCAAAGTTGTTTTGTAGTGCTTGCTGCTGGTTGCAAGCTAGCCCTGGTGAAGCAGCCGTGGTGGGTTTCAGCAAGTTAGTGAGCTCCTTGAGTGCAACCAGTACTTGGTTGAACTCCGCTCTGCTCACCGGAAGATCATTTGTAGTGTTTTTCAGCATTTCAGGAGTTTCTCCTGGGTTAAAGGTTTCTTCTCCATTGGCCATGGCAGACAAGATCAAGTGAAGTAATGCACAAAACCAAAGACAAGCAAAGAATAATCCACGACCTTGAAGAAAGGAACCAGAACTCTGCTAAAGTCCACAAGGCTGTATTTTTATTTCTGAAGTGTTCCAAAAGTCACAGATAAAATCACACTGAAGTATTCCAAAAGTCACAGATAAAATCACACAAGCGCTTTCGCTCAGGCAGTCCTGAGCTTTATCAAGTGAAAACAAAATGCAGTATGCAGTAACCTCCATTAAATAGCCTAGCAATTATACAATTAATTAATTAGTAAGTCTAGTACTAAGGTGTGGTGCTTTGGAGTTGGATGTTAAAAAAGTTAGTCATTATGCCAACTCAAAAAATCTGCACTTAAATAAAAATGACTAACCATAAAAAACATTTTAAAATACCAGTTTCCTAGGTTTCAGAACATAAAAGTCTGAAGTCTGGTTGGGGTTGTAGATTGTTAAGGAATATGCTTAAAGATGTGTTTGGATTGTCAGTGAATTGTTAAAAAATTTTTTCTTTTTATTATTACTTTGCACTGATAAAGACATGCAATAAAATGTGCGTGAGATATTTTTGATGCCCATCCATATACCATTTCATATAGAATTTGATTTATTAGTCAGAATCCTAAAACCGTGGATGTTCAGTAATTTAATATGCTGTGTGGGGATGCTGTAGTATGAAGGGGGTCAAGTATGAGAGTTATAACCTAGCCCTCCTAAGCTTGAGGACCGGTTTAATGCTGATCATCCCATTCAGACCTGGTGGCTTCCCTGCATTCAGTCTCAACTGCCATAATAGTTCACGGTAGCCCAAGGTGGATTCCCAGTCACCACCTCTTGCATCTGGCTCAACCTGTTCCAGAACTAGAAACTGAATTTTGGGATCTGGGCAGGAGAGTGAGTGTTTATAGAAGGCATTGGTTTCCTTCTTCCTGGTCATGTCATAAAGATGCTCGTAGATACGTTTCCTTAATTCCCTCTCAGTTTTGCCCACATAGAAACTTTGACAGTTGGTGCACATCCCCAAGTATACGACCCTCTAGAGGCACAGGTGTAAAATCCAGTGGGGTGTATCTTGTAGTTCCTAGACGGGAGGTATGGTGCTGTTTCTTTAGATATGGCATGACATTGGGCACAGGCACCACATCTGAAAGTGCCCAGCCTTGGTTGTTTTACCTTCATCTTTTTTCTTTGATTTCTTTCAAATAATTCCTTTAGATTGGCCCCTCTTTTACGAACAAAACTGGGTTTAGGTGGTATATAGTCTTTTAGTTCTTCAAAGAGGGTTAAAACCGGCCAGTGATGTAAGATTGTTTCTTCCAATTCATAGGAATTTGATGAGTATGTGTGTGCAAAACTGTTAGTGTGAACAGCATCCTTGTTTTGTGTATTGTTGGTCACTGGTACAAACCCCCCCCCAGTATTGGTTTGTAGAGGGAATGCCGTGCAGATTTTACCTCTGCTGCTAGAGTTAGAAATAGTTCCAGAGGGTAACCTCTCTCCAAAAAAAGTTTTTTCAAAAATTCCACCTCAGAATCAAAATCTTTCTCCGTACTGCATATTCTACTTGCTCTGATGAGCTGCCCCTTGATGATCCCCCTCTTTTGATATGGTGGGTGGGCACTTTCGAAGTGTAGCAAGGAGTTAGAAAATGTTGCCTTGCGATGTAGTTTGGAATGGAAAGTTTTCTGATTGTAGTCCTTGTAAAGAGTGATGTCCAGATAATGAAGTTCGTGCTGATCCACTGTGTGTGTGAATTGTAGGAAATTCGTTGTTGAATTGATGTGTATAAGGAATTCAGATAGGTTCCCTTCAGAGCCAGACCATAAAATACAGATGTCATCCAAATAGCGTCTGTAGAACAGAATGTGATCTTTCCATGGGGGTATTAGAACGAATGTATGCTCCCACATGTGCAATATTACATTTGCGTAGAAGGATGCACAAGATGCCCCATGGCAACCTTGCGTTGCCGGTATAATTCACCATTAAAAAAGATGAAGTTGTTGGACAAAACCATCTCCATCATTTCGGTAAGCAAGTTGGACATTTTGTTGCTAAGGGTTGTCTTCTGGCCTAGAAATTGGGCAAACCATTCCAAACCTATTTGATGAGGGATGCTGGAAAACAGATCTTTGATGTCCACTGTGACCATTAAGGTGTCTGGGGAGTAGCAAGAGGTGGGAATGTCCCAGAGGAAGTGCCAAGAATCCTTGCAAACGTGGGACAATAAAGGCGTGCATTCTTTAGTCATGTAATCAATAAATTTTCCCAGGGGCTCAGTCACTCCACCTGCTCCTGATACAATCGGCCGGAATTGTAGTGGATTTATTCCTTTATGGGTTTTAGGTATCCCAAAGATGACTGGTATTCTGGGCTTTTCCACATGTAAGTAGTTATAGACCTTTTCATTGATGGCCTGTTGTAATAGAAGGTCAGTAAGATAGTACTTAATCCCAGCAAAGGCTATATTGATCTCGTTTCGTTTTTTGAGTTGATATAATGACTAACTTTTTTAACATCCAACTCTAAAGCACCACACCTTAGTACTAGACTCACTAATTAATTAATTGTATAATTGCCAGGCTATTTAATGGAGGTTACTGCATACTGCAATTTGTTTTCACTTGATAAAGCTCAGGACTGCCTGAGCGAAAGCGCTTGTGTGATTTTATCTTTGACTTTTGGAATACTTCAGTGTGATTTTATCTGTGACTTTTGGAACACTTCAGAAATAAAAATACAGCCTTGTGGACTTTAGCAGAGTTCCGCTTCCTTTCTTCAAGGTCGTGGATTATTCTTTGCTTCAATATTTATTAACATAAATGGCTAAATAGTCAAGGGTGAGAGGTTGGCATAATGGTTAAGGTGTTTACCTTACAAACACAAGGTCCAGATTTTGATTCTCAGATGGGGTAAATGTCTAGGCTTAAAATGGCCCACAAAGGCAGTTAGCCTAGTACTAACCTATGAACCATATAACATGAAAAGGAAAACAAAAACAGGCCGGTTTCGGCTATACACAATACATAGCCTTCATCACACTGATGAAGGCTATGTATTGTGTATAGCCAAAACCGGCCTGTTTTTGTTTTCCTTTTCATGCTATATGGCTATTTAGCCATTTAGGTTAATAAATATTGAAACGCTACAGTTTGATGGCTCCCTGGTATTTTTTAGTGCTATTTGGACCTTTGAAGCCATGCAATTACCGTATCTGCAGGGGCTGCCATTTTTTCATAGCATTTCTCTTCCCCATGCCTACCTTCTACCATGCTTAACCTATTGTTCCCAAATACTTAGAAATCTGAACTCTTCCCTACTTACCAAATTAGAATCAACCTACCACAAAGTAGCTAGATTTGCAGCTCAACAAACATATAAATCTCACCACTGTCTCTCCCAAAAATACCTTTACTGGTGCGAACTAAGTCACCTGTTCCTACAATCTCAACTCCAAATCATACAGTCCATCTTATAGCAGCCTGATTTCTGTCCAAGTATATCTTTACTCATCTCTCACTATTCCCCTACCAGACTTTTCTGAAGCTCAACCCAAGACCTACTAAAAATCCATAAACCCAAATCTAAAGCAGAGTGCAACTTAAATAGCTACCATCCCTCTATTGCAGGAAACAAACTCCCACTAGAAATAAGGTCCCTGACTCACCCCAAACAATTTAAGCTAGCAACCAAAGACCACTTAAAAAAAAAACTGGTCCTGCAATTGTACTCACCCTCCCTGATTATTACCTGCCTTTTATAGTACAGTGAAACTAACTTACTAAAACTTACTATAAACTACTTCATCCTATGCTTCCTATACAACCTCCAAAGCTTCTTCTATACTCTCCTCCCTGAAATTCTTATGTAACCTTTTAAGTTTATGCTACTCTGCATACAAAATCTTATATTTACTTAACTCTCTTTTTAAACCAAAACAAACAACTTATTCTACTTTAACATTCTTCTTTTTGTTAATAGCACTGTTTTATCTGTCAACAATATAAATGTATATAGCTTATGTATTTTAACTACCAAAATTCTCTATTGCTATTTTTTATTGAAATGTTTCTGTATTGTTATTTTAATTGCATTGTATATCTTTGGAGCTTTTCTCCATGGGCCTCTGCTGAAAAAGGGTAATAGCTCAGCCGAACACTCCGGGTCAACAAATGTAAAATAAAAATAAAATAAAATCATATCTTAACTACGTAATTAAACTCTTTCTTTATTGATTCAATAGCCAAGCTCACCACATCTTTCTCCAATAACACTTCTATTCCACCCTCATCCCACACCCTCAACTCTAGTCCCATTGACATCAACACTACTTATCTCCTCCCTTTACCATACAACCTGTCTCTCTGCACACCATAAACAAACTTCTACTAAAACTAAAACCATGCCCCAGACAACCTTCCATCTAACTTTGTCAAGCTATATGCCGATGGCATAGCCCTTCCCATCACCATACTTATCAACCCTTCAATCCAAGAATCCCATGTAACCCTGTTCTGGAAGAAAGGGTTCTCCTATCTCAAAACTCAACCTAGTGACTCCCTTCATTTCATTTCCACTACCTCTCCCTTTTTACTTTCTCATAACTCACCCTAGTGACTCCCTTCATTTCATTTCCACTACCTCTCCCTTTCCTCCTTTCTCATAACTCACCCTAGTGACTCCATTCATTTCATTTCCACTCCCTCTTCCTTCCTCCTTTCTCATAAATTATCCTACTGACTCCCTTAATTTCATTTCCACTGCCTATCCCTTTCCTCCTTTCTCATAACTCACCCTAGTGACTCCCTTCATTTCATTTCCACTTCCTCTCCCATTTCTCCTTTTTCATAACTCAGCCTTGTGACTCCCTTCATTTAATTGCCACTCCCTCTCCCTTTATCCTTTCTCATAACTCACCCAAGTGACTCCCTTCATTTCCACTCCCACTCCCTTTCCTCCTTTCTCATAACTCACCCTAGTGACTCCCTTCATTTCATTCCCACTCCCACTCCCATTCCTCCTTTCTCATAACTCACCCTAGTGACTCCCTTCATTTCATTCCCAATTCCTCTCCCTTTATCCTTTCTCATAACTCACCCAAGTGACTCCCTTCATTTCCACTCCCACTCCCTTTCCTCCTTTCTCATAACTCACCCTAGTGACTCCCTTCATTTCATTTCCACTCCCTCTCCCTTTCTTCCTTTCTCATAACTCACCCTAGTGACTCCCTTCATTTCATTTCCACTCCCTCCCTTTCCTCCTTTCTCATAACTCACCCTAGTGACTCCCTTCATTTCATTTCCACTCTCTATCCCTTTCCTCCTTTCTCATAACTCACCCAAGTGACTCCCTTCATTTCATTTCCACTCTCTATCCCTTTCCTCCTTTCTCATAACTCACCCAAGTGACTCCCTTCATTTCATTCCAACTCCCACTCCCTTTCCTCCTTTCTCATAACTCACCCTAGTGACTCCCTTCATTTCATTTCCACTTCCTCTCCCATTTCTCCTTTTTCATAACTCACCCTAGTGACTCCCTTCATTTCATTTCCACTCCCTCTCCCTTTCCTCCTTTCTCATAACTCACCCTAGTGACTTCCTTCATTTCATTTCCACTTCCTCTCCCATTTCTCCTTTTTCATAACTCACCCTAGTGACTCCCTTCATTTCATTTCCACTTCCTCTCCCATTTCTCCTTTTTCATAACTCACCCTAGTGACTCCCTTCATTTCATTTCCACTTCCTCTCCCTTTTCTCCTTTCTCATAACTCACCCTAGTGACTCCCTTCATTTCATTCCAACTCCCACTCCCTTTCCTCCTTTCGCATAACTCACACTAGTGACTTCCTTCATTTCATTTCTACTCCCTCTCCCTTTCTCCTTTCTCATAACTCACCCTAGTGACTCCCTTCATTTCATTTCCACTCCCTCTCCCTTTCCTCCTTTCTCATAACTCACCCTAGTGACTCCCTTCATTTAATTTCCACTCCTTCTCCCTTTTACCTTTCTCATAACTCACCCTAGTGACCCCCTTCATTTCATTTTCACTCCCTCTCCCTTTTTCCTTTCTCATAACTCACCCTAGTGACTCCCTTCATTTCATTTCCACTGCCTATCCCTTTCCTCCTTTCTCATAACTCAGCCTAGTGACTCCCTTCATTTCATTTCCACTCCCTCTCCCATTCCTCCTTTCTCATGACTCACCCTAGTGACTCCCTTCATTTCATTCCCACTCCCTCTCCCATTTTCCTTTCTCATAACTCACCCTAGTGACTCCCTTCATTTAATTTCCAATCGCTCTCCTTTTTCCTTTCTCATAACTCCCCCTAGTGACTCCCTTCATTTAATTTCCTCCCTCTCCCTTTTTCCTTTCTCATAACTCACCCTAGTGACTCCCTTCATTTCATTTCCACTCCCTCTCCCTTTTTTCCTTTCTCATAACTCACCCTAGTGACTCCTTCATTTCATTTCCACTCCCTCTCCCTTTTTTCCTTTCTCATAACTCACCCTAGTGACTCCCTTCATTTCATTTCCACTCCCTGTTCCTTTCCTTTCTCATAACTCACCCTAGTGACTCCCTTCATTTCATTTCCACTCCCTCTCCCTTTCCTCCTTTCTCATAACTCACCCTAGTGACTCCCTTCATTTCATTTCCACTCCCTCTCCCTTTCCTCCTTTCTCATAACTCACCCTAGTGACTCCCTTCATTTCATTTCCACTCCCTCTCCCTTTTTCCTTTCTCATAACTCACCCTAGTGACTCCCTTCATTTCATTTCCACTCCCTCTCCCTTTTTCCTTTCTCATAACTCACCCTAGTGACTCCTTCATTTCATTTCCACTCCCTCTCCCTTTTCCTCCTTTCTCATAACTCACCCTAGTGACTCCCTTCATTTCATTTCCACTCCCTCTCCCTTTTTCCTTTCTCATAACTCACCCTAGTGACTCCTTCATTTTATTTCCACTCCTCTCCCTTTCC
Source organism: Protopterus annectens (assembly GCF_019279795.1). Lineage (NCBI taxonomy): Eukaryota > Metazoa > Chordata > Ceratodontiformes > Protopteridae > Protopterus > Protopterus annectens. Next base: position 1,912,442,666 of record NC_056729.1, read on the forward strand.
TCCTTTCTCATAACTCACCCTAGTGACTCCCTTCATTTCATTTCCACTCCCTCTCCCTTTCCTCCTTTCTCATAACTCACCCTAGTGACTCCCTTCATTTCATTTCCACTCCTCTCCCTTTCCTCCTTTCTCATAACTCACCCTAGTGACTCCTTCATTTCATTTCCACTCCCTCTCCCTTTCCTCCTTTCTCATAACTCACCCTAGTGACTCCCTTCATTTCATTTCCACTTCCTCTCCCTTTCCTCCTTTCTCATAACTCACCCTAGTGACTCCCTTCATTTCATTTCCACTTCCTCTCCCTTTCCTCCTTTCTCATAACTCAGCCTATTGACTCCTTTCATTGCATTTCTACTTCCTCTCCCTTTTCTCCTTTATCATAACTCAGCCGAGTGACTTCCTTCATTTAATCTCCACTCACTCTCGCTTTTTTCCTTTCTCATAACTCACCCTAGTGACTCCCTTCATTTCATTTCCACTCCCTCTCCTTTTTCTCCTTTCTCATAACTCACCCTAGTGACTCCTTCATTTCATTTCCACTCCCTCTCCCTTTCCTCCTTTCTCATAACTCACCCTAGTGACTCCCTTCATTTCATTTCCACTCCCTCTCCCTTTTCCTTTCTCATAACTCAGCCTAGTGACTCCTTTCATTTAATTTCCTCTCCCTCTCCCTTTTTCTGTTCCCATAACTCACCCTAGTGGCTCCCTTCATTTCATTTCCACTCCCTCTCCCTTTTTCCTTTCTCATAACTCACCCTAGTGACTCCCTTCATTTAATTTCCACTCCCTCTACCTTTTTCCATTCTCATAACTCACCCTAGTGACTCCCTTCATTTCATTTCATTCCCACTCCCCCTCCCTTTTATCTTTCTCATAACTCACCCTAGTGACCCCCTTCATTTTCACTCCCTCTCCCTTTTTCCTTTCTCATAACTCACCCTAGTGACTCCCTTCATTTCATTCCAACTCCCAGTCCCTTTCCTCCTTTCTCATAACTCACCCTAGTGACTCCCTTCATTTAATTTCCACTCCCTCTCCCTTTCCTCCTTTCCTCATAACTCACCCTAGTGACTCCCTTCATTTAATTTCCACTCCCTCTCCCTTTCCTCCTTTCCTCATAACTCACCCTAGTGACTCCCTTCATTTAATTTCCACTCCCTCTCCCTTTTTCCTTTCGCATAACTCACCCTAGTGACGCCCTTCATTTCATTTCCACTCCCTCTCCCTTTCTCATAACTCACCCTGGTGACTCCCTTCATTTCATTTCCACTCCCTCTCCCTTTTTCCTTTCTCATAACTCACCCTAGTGACTCCCTTCATTTCATTTCCACTCCCTCTCCCTTTTTCCTTTCTCATAACTCACCCTAGTGACGCCCTTCATTTCATTTCCACTCTCTCCCTTTTTCCTTTCTCATAACTCACCCTAGTGACTCCCTTCATTTCATTCCCACTCCCTCTCCCTTTTTCCTTTCTCATAACTCAGCCTATTAACGTTTCACTGTTCTACTCTCATGCTCTAATTCTGTCTACCTCTCGCCTCATGAAACGTTGAGTGCATAAGTGCATGCTCTCCAAATTATTCTTATGTACTCAAAAATACTTATGTTTTACTTTCATTCAATGCTTTGTTACAACACCTTGCTCAAATGTTATTTTTCTGTCTTCAATATTATGTTTTTAGTAGTTTTGAAAATTGTATTGTACTTAACTTTGTTTATATTAGCTTTGTAATAATAGTATATGGAACTTTTCTCCCCAGGCCTCCATTGAAAACAGGCTCATTTTGGCCCAATGGACTTTCCCGGTTAACAAACGAAAAATAAATAATAAATAAGATCAATAAGGTCACTTCATCAGTGCAAGATTTCAATGCCTAAAATTTATCCAGGCCCACTGCTTTAGATGAGGGCGCTAAAGGCAGCGGTCCCACTATATTCTTAAAAAAATAATCATCTCAAGATAATGACTTGAAACTCTTTCACATCCAACTTACTATTAACAAATCCCCTTATCATATCATACCTAACTTTAAGACCCCCTCTTTGTCCCCTTCAGCCCATAGCTCTTACCTACCCAATATGGAGTCTCTGTGCATTAAGCCAAACAACATTCCTCTAGGAGACTTTAAGTATCCCTCCATTAATTGGGACGCCTATACTTTCTGGTCCAGTTAGTCTACAGCCCAACCAGGGGCAATAAAATCCTGGGATTGGTTCTTGCTAGTATGGTGCTGCTTTGCTCTCTACCAACTGTAACTTCCTCACTGATCAAATATGACCACAAATTAGTCACTTCATCTTAAGTCTGAAGCTTTAAGCATCTTCCAATACCTCAGTATTTAGAGGTTATGCAAAGGCTGATCTAATAAAACTGAGTGAAGAACTGTAAAATTCAAAAACCCTTTACACCTATGTAAAAAGAAACTGCGTTTTGATCACCACATACCAGCTATGGTAAATACACCTTTTTTATCACACAGCTCTGTGAAGTCCAGCTGCAGGGATTTAATCATTCCACTGTACTTGGATCTTATCAGGCCACTTGTTGAATATAATACCCCATTTGGTATGTACCACGTCCAAACACTTGTCACTGCTAGAATGGTATGTACCACATCCAAACACTTGTCACTGCTGGAGCAACAACAATGGTTTCTCACTAAAAATAGTCAAAAGTCAAAGTCATAAAAAAATATGCAGACCATCTCAAAGTCTCCTCCTTCTTCTTGGTATCATACAGGCTACTAAGAGGTGACCACTGTCTCACATGTACAGCCTTGATAGACCTTATTCTGTCAGACTTGTTACACATTCACACATATGTTGGTAGTGTGAACACATGCTCAAGGGATCTCTATCTCTTTTTCAACATAAATAAAACATCTGGGATAAGTACGTATCACAGAGAATACTTCTATGGAATCGCCTTCCACTCCACATAAAGAAATGAACTTCTGTTACTCTATTCAAACGTCATTTGGATGAACAGATAGGAAACAGCAAATTTCCTATTTATTCTGTTTGCTTCTGGGTTATTTATACAAAAGACACAGCAGGTGAAAAGCTACCATGTGAATGTAAGGCAAGGCTTCTTTAGATCCACACAGAGCAATAGCTTAATATGTACTTATAAACCTATGAATCTGTGAACCTAATAGATACACCAAGTCACAGCTGTAATACTTGTATCCATTACTTACTGCTCCAGAAGTTTCATTATCACTTATATCTGGAAATTCGTTTCATTGTGCAGAATTACTATTGGCTTCCTTTTAACTGAAATTTTGCTTACACAAGTACATCATATGCAGTTTAAGTCAGTATGAGTTTTTTTCACATCTGCAGCATTTTTACTGTTTTCATTTAAATTTTGCAGCTTTCTGCAATCTGAAGTTCCTCTTACACACAAGTGGCCCTAAAACATAACATTGCATTGTTAGCACTTGTTTAATATGTGGAGTCAAAGCTGTGATGCACTAACTGTTTACTTACGGCTTTAATAACTGCAAAGGTGCTCTTGTTTAAGATGTAAGTATACTCATGCAGATGTGCTTTTAGCATGCAATTGATACAAGATCGCGTGAATGCTTGGACATGTTACTGCCTCTTTTTGGAAACATTGCAGAAAGTGGGATATTTGTTCCTTATAACATACAGTAGGACTGTTATTAAAAAACCTGGATATGTGCTTAAATGTTAGCTTAATAAAGATCTACAAGTTTAGCAAATGATGTGAAGTATAGTGTGTTTCAAAGAGAATAGTATTGAGTAGGTATGGTAAAATATCATGCGGCACCATAAAAGTCACTGTTAACATCTGTCTAATTCCTCCCCCTTATCATCGCCCCAAATAAGGAACAAATCTTACAAATAAATTGCAGGAAATTTCCAGGACAAATATTATCGAAACATATTCGGAAAAGTACAAATGCAACACTTTTTGTACTTGAAGTTATGCCATTTGTGACGTTACCCATTACAATGATGGGGAAAAAAAAACTTACAGCATTCTCCACAGCATCTCTCATGGTTGCATCATCTATTGGCTCTCTTCCAACCACATGTAGTTTGGCTCTCGCAACGACAGGTTTACCTAAGTATCAAAATAAGTGTATATTTTCAGAATCTTACTGTGCTAATATTGAAAATAGATGTTGCTAGAAACTTTTTAGAATAATTTAACATCATAGGAGATTAAGCTAATTTATATATGTTTACTCCAGCCGAGTCTGAATATCACATGGTAGTTTTATCTTCTGCTATGTTTTTGTTTACTGTGTCAATCAATTACACATACTAGATTTTCTTTTTGAAATAAACACTGAAAGCATCAGACATCCATAAATAATGAACTTGAAATGACCTTCATATATAAGTATTCATGCTGACAACAAACTAAGAGACTGCATGCAAAAAAATCCTGAAATGGGCTACAATGTAGTCACATATTTAAAGAGATGAATGTTTAATTGCACTAGTCAATAAAATGGTTTAGCAAATGTCTGGAAACAGAAGAACACTAGATCAACCAAGTGTAATAGACTTCCTGCACAAATAGCTGTTCAGCAATATGTATTATTTAAAAAATGCTCAATCTCTTAGAATTAATTTACAAATACAAGGCAGCAGTATCTTTGTTATCATTGCACTATATTTTGGTGGTGACCTAGTTTGCCACTGTCATAAAAAACTGAAGTATGTAGGAGACTTGGGTGACTAGGTCCAAAATATTCTAGGAAGGAATGCTGGGCGATAAGTTTATCAGCTATCAAGAGGTGCTAGATGGGAGAGATTTTAACTTTTTTAGAATGGGTAATATGGATGAATATTGTACATACAAAAGCATCAGTATAGGCTGGGAGAGGAAGTCCATAAGATAAACTCTAGTATGCTGAATACACATCAACAGTAAAACCTTGGCCTCATTTGGTTAAAAATCCTTGTCTATGGGCTTCTGACAGGAGTAAGCTCAGAACATGAAATCCCATGTGCTCCACTGAAGAGAGGCAACATATTCCAAATACCTGTCCAGGTTTTTTTTTTGTTTGTTTTTTTTACTTGGGATGCTTATGAGTTCAAATGACTGACAGATTTTTAGATAACTAAAACATATGTACCAACAGACTCTCCCATAATCCAATGATTAGTAAATTATTCCACAGAAACAGCAAAGAAGATAAATGCACTATATAGAAATATGTAATGTATGTGTTTTATTCTTTTACTAACTATATATGATAGATGAGGCAGAGGTGTATCTTTTAAGGAAAAAATATTATGCTAGTAAACTCTCATGATATGTTTGCATTATATTACATTAGCCAGATGGCAGAAAAAGAATTAAGCGTCTGCACTTCGTGTGCATTTAACCTTCCGCATTCCCCTTTTCCTTTCTTACCATGACCTTGTGAATGCATCTGTGAATTCCCTTTCCAATGTCCATTTTATTAGTCCACTGCACGAGTGTCCAACCATTTCACCATAAAAGTACTTTCAAAAGTCTAGGGATTATTTCATCAGTACAGTCTGCTGCCTGTGCCCCCCCCCCCCCCCACAAGTAATTTTGCCCAGAATCACTACTTTAGATCTCTCTCACATAATTCTGTGCACCAGTTTTTTTGCCTCACCCTGAATCCCTTTTGATCTCTCCTGGGAAACTGCTAAAGCTCTCTAGTCCCTGGACATATACCTTATAATTCAGCCCATGTATCTTTTCTGTTGGCTTTCTTACTGACTCCTTCCGGCAGCTTGATATCCATTTACTTGTCTGTCCTCTAGAATTGTACACAGTATTCAAGGTATGGTATTAAAGGTCCAGGAGTGTACAAATATTACTTGTTTTTTTTCTGGAGAGGGTCCACCAGAGGATACACCCCCAGCATTTTGTTTGTTATTGCCACTGGCTTTTAACTTTGTCTCTAATTGTCTATTCCAGGTGAGACTAACACGCCAAAATATTTATTCTGTTCTGCTCTCATCCTTACTCTGCTCTGTTTGAGCAGTTAAACTCCACATACTGCTTTGTATGTAAATAATCATGTAATCACTGATGAAAGGCAGGGTTTTGATATACCTTGAAGTTGTTAGGTACTGGACCAAAAGTAACTTCATGAAAGAAATGTCATGCCATATAAAGTCAGCATTACAGCTGACTGGGAGTCTTCCTTATGAATATTAATTAACTAATTCCCTATGAATCAAGCATGCTTTATTTATAACATCATGGATTTGCATATGCCAGTCATGATATAAATGCACAAACTTGAGTGATCCGAAGGGAGATAATGTTCTCAAAAGCAAGGTTGTTGATACAACAGTGTTCACTGGAACACGTGTCACTTTTTAGAAACTGCATGCCCCAGTGAGTGGCCCACTCCTAGAACAGTGAAACTATTTACTGCATGCCATGGTGACTGCCCAGTCCTAGAATAGTAAAAACATTTAAAAAACAAGTATCTCTATTACTTTTTCTCACTGTCTCGCTTTTCCTTTTTTTTTTTTTTTTTTTTTGTTTACCATTAGTAAATGCAACCATGAGTCAACAAGGGTAAATCAGTTTGCCCCCTCCCATTTCCTGCTCTAGTGCATTTTTTCTTTCTCCCACACTTCACTTGGCTGTAGTGTAAAGTCTAGTGGTTTAGAAGGAAATTTTCTCCACCATCCACTTTTTTAGAAGAAGGGTATATTTGTATGTGTGAGTGTGTGTGAGCACGTGTGTGTGTGTGTGTGTGTGTGTGTGTGTGTGTGTGTGTGTGTGTGTGTGTGTGTGTGTGTGTGTGTGTGTGTGTGTGTGTGTGTGTGTGTGTGTGTGTGTGTGTGTGTGTGTGTGTGTGTGTGTGTGTGTGTGTGTACACATCTGTGTGTTACTTAGAAGAACTCTCGGATCAGTCCATAACGATGATGACGATCTCCTTATTCAGAGAACTGTATCACAAAAAATGGTAGCTAGAAAATGCAGCTCCATGACCAAATATAAAAAGAAAATTGTATTCATTATAACACAGAATAATCATTTTCATCTCATCAGTATGCAAAACATGTTGCTCTGTTACCCTTTTAAGTGAATTAGAGTATTCTGCCTATCTGTTCTCAGTTAAGCAGAACATCTCTAATTTTCTGTCATATATATATATATATATATATATATATATATATATATATATATATACCCTGTCCCTCACAACTTTTTGGGGGGTAAATCACAAAGGATTATATTACAGCTTCATAGTTTTCATTATTCAGAAAAAGCAGGACTATACAACACCTATTATTCAGTTAATCCCTGGGATTCATGAAAGCTCCATGCAAGAATAAGTCTATTATTGCACATTGTGGATTGTGTCCGTCCAACATAGCAGCATGCATGCATATTCATGAAGGAGCACTGCTATATAACCTGCACAGGCACGATCCATGAACGAGTGCATGGGGGTGTCTGAGCAGTGCTCATACAGTAAACATGCCCCTGCAATCAGGAAATGCCATACAGCACTTAGAAAACAAAAACCGTGTCCACGGACACTGTTGCATACCTCTCAACTGTACAGATTTTTGCAGAATGCAGATGTTTGCCTCATATGTTAGGTGTATTCCTTCTAAAACCTATACTTGTCTGGCAAAGAGCTGAGGATGGAAGTCATTAAATAATGGCAAACATTTTAATCTAAGACTCTGCATCCTTCAAAAAAGTCATGGCTAATGCAAAACCTATTATTTTATCAGCTTTCTAAGATTGTAACAGCAATAGTTAAAATCCATCCCTCTTTGTCCCCCCACCATGTTAGGCTTTGTCCAGATTTTATGCTCTAAGAGGTTGGCAGGTATGACTGTTAGCTATGTGCATATCTCTAAACTAATACAAATAAAACAAATACGTTTTTTCCCATCCCCACTAAAGTTTAAGTGTAGTTGAGCAGATGTGCATGTCGCACAGCTGTGTTCAGCATAGCTTAAAAGCCCAAAGGAGCTAAATAGAAATATACAGCCAAAATACCCAAAGTGAGATAGCATATTGTTTAAAGCTTTCACTTAGCATGCAGTCATTCATGGTTCAAGCTCCAATGCAGTCCATTCATTTTTATATGTGAAAGCAACACTAAAATATCTTTATTTATAAATAAGTAGTAAATAATATATATTCGTTAACCAGGGTAGTATAGCAGGACCAAATGTAAGGTGTCAGTATAGTACAGATGTGAAACTACCATAAAACACAAGTGTCCCATACAGTATGGCCACACAATAATGTAATGTAATGAAAGCACATAGGGGGATGTTATGGAAGGTAAACATAGATATCATGAGATGTCATTAATAAGGAATCATCCTCACAATCCTGATAGTCCATAAAATGAAACGTGAGCAATGTTAAATTCTGCTTAGCTATGCTTAGCCAGTGTAAGCATTGCTTAAATCTAAATGCTTAGCAATAATTAGCATAGCTAAGCGGATTTGCACACTGGTAAGCAGTGCTTAGCATCTGCCAATTTAAGCAATGCTTATCTTTGCTAAGTGGGTTTGCGCGTCGCTTAGCTTAGCTCAGCATATTCAAAATCGACCAATCACAGAAAAGGGCAGGAATCCAGCCCTATTTAACCCCACAGGTGGGAATATAACCATAACCAGTTGTAACTGATCACTGCAGGCATTATGGCTGGTGTTGGTGAGGGTGTGTACTTTTGGATGCAGTTAGGGCTTTCAAGAGTCCAGGGTCATGGTTGGATTTCTTGTAAAAGACCATGAAGGGAGACTGTTGCAGGACCAGTACCAGGGCTCCCAATACAAAGCAGAGGCCTGGGACTGTCTCACCAGTGACCTCACCAGTGCTACTGGTATCCTTTGGACTGGTGAACAGGTCCAGCACCATTGTCTGAAAATTGCAGCACAGTTGTCATTACCTAGGTAAGTTGTCCTAACTACAAGGTCAGATTGTGCAAACCAGAGAGTACTAGAGAGAAAAAATTCAAGCATGTATCAGCAGTTTCTCTCTCAGTAGTTCATTGTGATGAAACACAGCTGTGCTGTACCATTTTGCACAAACAGGCAAGGTTCAAATCCTGGCAGTAGTAGTATACTGAATGCATATTGTCAAACAAGAATATGTGAATATTTGTATAGTCAAGTAATAATAACATAAATTATCTCCACAGGTCTGCAAGTTAAGGCAATGTTTGCTATAGCTGTAAGAAGGCTTTTCTAACACACTTTGTCTTAGACATATCCACTGTCCAACCCCAAGGTTGCAAATGACAGCAAGATAAGTACATACACCAAGCACTTTGTTCTGATACATGTCCCTCAAGTGTCACACTGTCATGGCTAATGGTCACTGTTGCTGATAACCAGGGAGACAGATAGAAACCTCAGCAGAATATGTCAGTACCACACACTCCAAGCATGAGTGCCGGGCACTTCTGTCAATGTCACATATGAAACTGTGAAGATGTGAAGATGTGTAGAAACAGATAGTGTTAACATATATTTATTCAACAGGTCTGCCAGGTAAGGAATTGTGTCTATTAGCTGTAAGAAGGCTTAACCAATACACTGTGTACAACAATCCCACTGTTTATACCAAGCCATAGGTAGATATACAGTGAGGTCAGCCATGGAGAGTAATGAGTAGAGTAATGATCTGTACAGTTGTTGAAAATTGAAGCCTAGACAGTTGCTAATTGACTTCTCTCTCTCCCCCACCCTATCTGCATCAATACTTCATACACATTAAATGGGTATGTTCATCTCCAACCCTACTGTTGGGACATGTGTCCTATTGTTATACAAATATTGATCCATTTGAATATTAATGTTCTCTGTTCAAATACCCTCATTGGTGGCCTGTTGCTATCAATGTAACTTGCATGCTGTTATAATGCCTACTGTGGTTCCATATATGCATGTGTTCTGTTTGCTATGCAACTATTTCAGTTCTGTTTAATGGGGTCAATTGGAACACCCATGCATGCTGTTATAACTAATCCTAAAATGTGTTGTTCTTGACTAACCAACATATTTTTAAGCTGAAACAACATAGCACGTCTAGGAAGGCAGATCCCGGCAGATCCACTTGTCCTGCCTCATCTAGCTGTGACACTAGGCCCTAGCACATATGGGACCCAATCTGGGCCTTCCTCTTTCATTGGTCTTGCACCATCTTTGGGTGGAACTGCCTCAGGGGATGTGGCTTGCCCCCTCCAGAAGTGGGTGTGCAGAGGAGACTGTCACCCATAGTCAGGTCCGAGGATTGGTGTGTAGCTTCCTCCATTCAGAGTATGGTGATCAGCTGCACCAGCTTCAGGGCTGCCTGGTGCATCTTGAGGGTCAGCCTGCCCCTCCTGTGCAGCACTCAGTACAGCAACCTTCGGGGCTGTGAAGGTGCAGTGGTGACTGCCCATGGATGGGGACCTCAGTCCTACTGTAACCATATGGGAGCTCATGTGCATCTGATTCCCAAGCACCCTCCCCATCCAAGGTGTTTACCCCCCCTCATGTGTCATATACCACACCTGTTAGCTGTCTTGCCTGTCTTGTCTGTCTTCCTACCCAGCTTACCTTCCCAAATGTACCTACTATCCCTTCCAAAGATCCCATTCTCACTTATAAGAAAAAACAAAAGGGCAATCTGTTCCAAAAAAAATGTCACCCCATACATAGCTGTCCAGTTTGTACACATGTCCACTGAACACATGCAATCTGGTCTAATTACCGCTGTCCTCACCCTTCTCTCAGAGGTTTGAGTGTCCAAATTCACCTCCAAATTCTATACAAATGCACAGCTGTTGTTGTATCAGAAATGGACAGCTATGGACCTTCCCTACACCCATCCTGCACATCCCTAGCTATCTTTCATATTGTTTTTCCCTCTTCATGCCCCCTTTTTCACCACTTTCCTATCACCACTTTTTTCTTTTCTTTTAAATAAATTAGCATGAGGGTAAGCAGCAGTAAGCAGCAGTAAGCCGCAGTAAGCGAGTTTGCATGATGCTAATTGATGTCTACATAGGTTAAGCAGTTTCCCATTTAACCATTTGTTGTAATCGCTTACCGTCGCACAAACCTATGCAAACCCACTTACAACTGCTTAAAAGTGCCTTAATAACTCTGTATCCATCAGCCACTGTTCTGTTCAGCAACAAAATAATCAGCCCTGCCAAGTGTCAAACCCAAGACCTTGTACACCATAGTCAGAGCAATGTGCCACTACACCATCTGAGGGGTCTATATTATAACCGCAAAAGTGCTTTTCAGCGAATATGTAAACATAGACACATATTGCGCGAACCGCAAAAACACCGAACACCCTAAACTGCAAAATTCAAAATCTCAAATCGTCATAGTTGGCCCTTCTGTGCTATAGCTTTGTAAGGTAAGTGTATGATAGTTACGGCCCTTAGGGTTAGGGTGTGGGATAAGGTAAGTCCATAGATAGTAATGTATGTAAGGTTTAGTGTAGGGTTAGAAGTAGGGTTTTGTTAAGTGTATGTGTGTAGATTATTTATTTTGTTTGGGTATAGCTCATTAAGGTAAGTGTGCGATAGTTGCAGACCTTAAGGTTAGGGTGCGGTTTAAGGTAAGTGCAAACATGGTAGTATATGCAAGCTTAACTTTAGGGTTAGAAGTAGGGTTTCGGTTAGTGTACGTATGTGGTTTATTTATTTTGTTTGGGTGGATAGTATGTAGCAGGCAGTTGGGTTGGCCAACTATGATGATTCGAGATTTTGAATTTCGCGGTTTAGGGCATTTGGTGTATTCGCAGTTTGCCCAATATGTGTTGATGTTTACGTATTCACTGAAAAGGACTTTTGTGGTTATAATATAGACCCCCCCCCCATCTGAGCTGCAATAATGAATGCTGCTTTTTCAAATATATCATGCAGTACCGGTAGGGAACAACCACTGTGGAATCAGTCATATTTAGTATATATAAATATACACATATAGATGTGTATGGTGATAGATAAATATAAAAAAGTACATGCAACATATATATGGAGCTATACATATAAAACAAATACGTATAGAATATATACATATATATTGTTATTCTAAGCATATGTATACATATCAGAAAAGATATATATATATATACATATATATATATATATATATATATATATATATATATATATATATATATATATATATCTCAGTATAGATATATATATATATATATATATATATATATATATATGTCTGTATATATATATATATATATATATATATATATATATATATATATATATATATATATATCAGCAAAATCTAATAGACTCTACAGAACCACCATGGCAGCAGGAAAGTAAAACGTAAAAAAACTTTTATTAAAAGGTTAGCACTTTCATGCTACTAAGAGCACTTCCTCAGACCATAATGAATCACAATAAAACAGTCTATATATATATATATATATATATATATATATATATATATAGATATATATAGTAACATTTTTACAGAACAGCCTATGACAAAACAATTTCAATTAACTCATTTAAACAGCTTCCGCCCTTTCAAAATAGGTTTTAAAGGGATGTATTCATTTAACCCTGGATGTATATCACCCTGTAGTCTCACTATCCACTTTGTTTCTCTCTGTTCTAAAACATTGTTGAGGTCTCCCAACCTAGCACTTGGTCCAATACCCTAAACTTAAAAACATGTAGATCCCTTTCTTTGTATACATGGTGTGTTAAAGCATTCTTCAAATCTTTATTTCTAATTGCCTGCAGATGTTCCCTAATTCTCTCTCTCAGCTTTCTCACCGTTTTACCTGCATAAAAACTACAGCATGACTGGCAAGTAGCCAGATAAACCACATTAGAACTAATGCAGGTGGCTTTTATGTATAACCAGTGGTTATAATTAGTAACAGGATGAACAAAACTATGTTGACTATCTATAAGATGACAAAAAATACAACTGCCACAAGAAGAAGTACCTCCTGGCTCTTGTGTTACCAAAGATCTTCTCTTTTCATAACAAAGAAGATGTTTTAAAGAATGCTTGTTCTTAAACACAAAATGTGGTGTCCGTCCTGCTACCCTGCCTATCTTTTCTTCTGACAACACAGGCCACTTCTTTTTGATTATATCACAAAAAACACCATAGTCACTGGTGTATTGTATCAGGAATTTAACATGATCATCCTGGTTGGTTTGTTTTTGTTGTCCCTGATTCAAACTTTCTCCACTCTCAAAATAGGATCTAGCCAAGGAATTTCTCAAATATTTCACCTCCCTAGCCATTTTGTTCACTTCATTCTCTCTGTAACCCCTATTCTACAACTCCTGTTTCAAGGTAGAAAGGTCAGATTTAAATATTTCATGAACATTATTCAATCTTGACATTCGCATCCCTTGGCCCTTCAAAACATGCTTAAACAGACTTGTCGGATGCATGCTGTTCCTGCTGAATGTCGTGTTTACTCGCCGAAGTTTTTATATAGCTTAGTAACTATCTTCCCATTTTCTAACCTAAAAACTTCTTCATCCAGATATTCCATGTTGGGATATGAATGTCTATAAGCGAATCTCAAAAAGCAGGTGGTAGATTGTAGATAATCTATAAATTCAGGGATCAATGTTTTGGGTCCTTGCCACAACACAAAAAGGTCATTGACAAACCTTTTAAAAAAGGTAATGTACTGAGAGTACTTTTTATTGTGCATAAAAAATGTATTCTCCCAGTAAGACATTACCAAATTGGCATAGCTGTTAGCGCAGGGTGTGCCCATAGCCACACCCTACTTCTGCCTATAGTATCATTCATCAAAAAGAAATATGTTGTATTCTAATATATGACTAACCAAGGAACATATTAGGGTCACCTTCTTATCACTAAAATCACTTTCACTCTTAAGACGTTTACTGAGCATAGTGAGACCTTTCCCATCGGGTATACAAGTGAAGAGAAATTGTACATCCAGAGTCAAGAAAATTAAACTGTCAATGTTACTCATATTTCCTAAACATAAAGGCAAATCTTCTAAAAATTGCTTTGTATCACCTAAAATAGTGGGTGACCGATTCACTAACACTCTTAAATTCTTCTCAACATAAATTGACATGGACTCTGTAGCCCACCCTCTCCCCAACACAGTGGGTATCATAGGTGGTATAACATTATGTTTATGAATTTTTAGAGCCCATTCAAAGTAGGTATTAATGGAAATGAAGTGTTAAAATAATTAAAAAGGTCTAATGTAATCATGTTAGCAGCCAGATATCCTTTCAAAATCCTATTAATTCTATCAATAATACTATACACACCCTGTAAATCAATAATTTCATAAACTGTATCATCATTCAACATTTCATGCATCTGTGTCATGTAAAAATTATGGTCTAAAATAACCAATGATCCTCCTTTATCTGCGGGTCTAAACACTATAGAGTCATCCATATGCAAGGTTTGTAGTGCCTGATATTCACAACTGCTCATGTTGTTAAACTTTTTGGATTTCTTAACAGAGGATTTTTGTAAACAATAACTTCTGACATCTTTCTCACACAAACGACTAAATGTTTCCACAACAGGATCCAACATAGGCATAAAACTGCTCGGTTTCTTATAAAAATAATGTTCAGTATTGAAAATATGTAAGCTCTTTAACATCACATTTCTACTAAATAATTTAATATCAATTATCATATCTGAGAGCATTTGTGAAGCAGGAATAAATGACATACCGTTATATAATAAACACATTTCAGTGTCAGTAAATATCCCCACTGAAAGATTACGCACTAATTTTTCTGAGGCAGATGCTGCATTCTCTTTAAGGTTTGATTTGGTTGTTTCTCAGTTCCTGATAACTGTAGGGACCGCTGCCTTCTGCGATATTGTAATTGTTATTGTGTTAGAGAGTTCACATCTCTTATCGGCAGTGACAGAGATGGAAAATCCATCTTCTGGATGCATAGATGTCCTATTTTTGGTTTTACAGCTAGTTCTGAGAATTCCCCAACAGCTGGTACATGGGAAGTAACTGCAGACATCACTGACGACGTACCCACCTCCTTGAAGGTCTCTGAACCACTCATGCAGGTGCTGGCAAGTTGATGTCACTCTCGGCCAATCGTGAACCTCTTTGATGATGTTCAACCCCTGGTTTGGCATTTGAACTGGAAACAGGAGATTGCGGCCATGAAAAAACATGTCCATTGACAAAATTTTGCAAGTCTCACTCTAACTTGCTTCTCTTTACCATAATCAAACAATGTTGAAAACAAAGAAAGACATGCTTCTGGAGCATTTCTCCCCGGGCCTCCACTGAAAACAGGATCTGTGGAACCTAGTCTGACTTTCCCGGTCAACAAATGTTAAATAAAATTAAATAAAATACAATAAATGAAAAGAAAGAATCTTTTCGGTTAAATCCTCCATAATTTTATTAAAAGCCTCATCAGGTAACATAGTCATCAACTTTGTTTCTGTTGTACTGCTGCTATGAGGGCTTGCTCATATGGAAGAAAATATTTCAACAAAAGTCTCATATGACTAAAACTTAATTCTAAATTATGCTGCTGCCAATCCTTCAACAGGTCTAAATAAGTGTTGCCATAATATAAGCAAGCCTCAAAATGTAATCGTTGACACTGGTAATGCTTCAGTCTATACAAGTCATTCTACAGAGCTCTCAATTCAATATTAATCAAGTTTTGGTCATAGTCCACATCATCTCTCTCAGCAGTAACATTACTTAAGGAGCAATTCAAAAGTGGATTGCATTGAATGGCAGTTAATTTCTCAAAACACTTAGAACTTACTGATGATGTCCTAGGATTATAGTCCAACTCACTATTACTCCCCTCTGCCATGGTCCACAGTAATACCAACAGCAACAGTAAAATAACACAAAATAAGTATTCCACTGTGGAAAAAGGTATAGAAACAACAAACATATAGCAGCAAAATCTAATAGAATCCACAAAACCACCATGGCAGCAGGAAGGTAAAACATAAAAAACTTTTTATTAAAAGGTTAGCACTTTCATGCGGGTTCCTAACACGTAGTCGAAGTTTTACAAGTTCGAACCACATATGGTCGAGACCATAAGTTCAAATTTGTAAAAGTTTGAGCATTTGGATAGAAATCTCCATAAGCGGACGTTTACAGTTTGTTCAATGGGGTGCAATTTCGGAGTTGCTATATTTAAGTAACTGGGGTTGTGGGGGGTGCAGGAGGGCTTGCCCCCCTGCTTACAATTTATTTTGTTGTCTTTTTTTTTTTTTTTTTTCATAGTTGAAGCTTGTAACTTAGAACATAATGGTTCGACCATTAGGTGTTTGAAGTTATGGAACTTCGACTATGTGATATAGATCCCTTTCATGCTACTAAAAGCACTTCTACAGACCATAATGAATCACACTAAAACAGTATATATATATATGTATATATATATATATATATATATATATATATATATATATATACATATATATATGTGTGTGTGTGTGTGTGTGTGTGTGTATTATAACATTTTTACAGAACAGCCTATGACAAAACAATTTCAATTAACTCATTTAAACAGCTTCCACCCTTTCAAAATAGGTTTTAAAGGGACGTATTCATTTAAGCCTGGATATATATCACTCTGTATTCTCACTATCCACTTTGTTTCTCTCTGTTCTAAAACATTGTTGAGGTCTCCCAACCTAGCACTTTGTTTCACTTGGTCCAATACCCTAAACTTCAAAACATGTAGAGCCCCTTTTTTGTATACATGGTGTGCTAAAAGCATTCTTCAAATCTTTATTTCTAATTGCCTACAGATGTTTCCTAATTCTCTCTCTCTCAGTTTTCTAACCGTTTTACCTACATAAAAACTACGGCATGACTGGCAAGTAGCCAGATAAACCACATTTTGTGTTTAAGAACAAGCATTCTTTAAAACATCTTCTTTGTTATGAAAATAGAAGATCTTTGGTAACACAAGACACAGGAAGTACTTCTCCTTGTGGCAGTTGTCATTTTTGTCATCGTATAGATAGTCAATATAGTTTTGCTCATCCTGTTACTAATTATAACCACCAGTTATACATAAAAGCCACCTGCATTAGTTCTAATGTGGTTTATCTGGCAACTTGCCAGTCATGCTATAGTTTTTATGTAGGTAAAACAGTGAGAAAGCTGAGAGAGAGAATTAGGGAACATCTTCAGGCTGATGTAGTCTCAACTCCACCTCAAGTGCACCTGTCACTCCCAATGTAGAGCTCACCGTTGTCAAACTAGCCTTGTACATATCCTGCAGCATTCTTACAAATTCCTCCACCACTCCTCACCTCCTCATACAATACCACAATTCCTCTCTAGGCATTCTGTCACATGCTGTCTCTAAGTCCACAAAGACACAATGCAGCTACTTCCGACCTTCTCTGTACATCTCCATCAGCACTCTCAGCTCAAACATCACATCTGTACTGCTGTTTCCTGGCATGAAGCCATAATGCTGATCAGTAATCCTCACCTCCCTTCCTAACCTTGCCTCATGCTGTGACTAATCAATGTTATCTCTCTGTAGTTACTATAGCTCTGCACACCACCCTTATTCTCATAATCAGTACCCAAACACATTTCATTCACTCCTTGCACATCCTTTCACTTTCCAAGTTTACAGTAAACAATATGGTTAAAAAGACCACTGCCATTTGTCCTAAACACACCCATGCTTCTACAGATAAGTCATCTGGACCAATAGCCTTTCCATTCTTAAATGTCTTCATAGCTATCCTTATTTCCCCCTTGATAATTTGTTGCACATCCTGATTCACCATACCCACATCAGCCAAACTTCTCTCTCTCATTCTCTTCATTCAACAGCCCCTCAAAGTACTGTTTCCACATGCTTGACACACTCTCCTTGCTAGTGAGTGCAGTTCCACCATTATCCTTTCTCAGCCTTATCTGCTGCACATCCTTCCTAGCTACATGCCTCTGTCTAGCCAATTGGTACAGGTCCTATTCTCCATCCTTGGTGTCCAACCTTACATACACAACCTCTTCAGATGCCCCATCCTCAGCCTTTGCCGCCACTCACTTTGCCATGCAATCCATCTCCCTATACACCTGTCTACTTTCTTCATCTGTCTGACAATCCCACTTCTCCTTGGCCAACCTCTTTCTCTGTATACTCCCCTGTACTTCCTCATTCCACCACCATGTGTCCTTGTCCTCCTTCCTCTGTGCAGATATCACACCAAGCCCTGTTTTACTCATCTCCCTTACTAGCTCGGATGTAAGTTACCCAGATATTTGCTAACTCTTCACTGTCATCCACTGCCTGTCTTAACTCTTCCCTGAAGTCAAGCTCATAATCACCCTTTCTCAGTATCCATTTGATCCGTGGTGCTGCCCACACATTCCTCCCCCACTTCTTGATCTCCAATGTCATCCCACAGACCAACTTTCCATGCTGCCTAACTACACTTTCCCCGTCACCACTTTAGCGTTACCAATCCCCTTCAAACAGGCCCATCTGCGTAGGAGATAATCCACCTGTGTGCATCTTCCTCCACTCTTGTATGTCACCCTATGCCTCTCAGTCTTGTAAAACTATGTATTCACCACAGCCATGTACAACCTCTTTTGCAAACTCCACCACCATCTCACCTTCTGCATTCCTTTGCTTAACACCATATCTACTCATCACTTCTGCATCCCCTCTGTCCCCTTCATCAACATGCTCATTGAAATCTGCTCTAATCACCACACTCTCACCCTTGGGCACAATCATCATTGCTTCATCCAGCCACACCAAAGTACACCTGTCTCATCCATCACACGCTTAATTTGCAGAGCATATGCACTAACAACTGTCATCATTACACCATCAATTCCCAACATCCTAAACATCACTCTACCTGACACTCATATCACCTCCGCAAACACTCTTGGCATAATGTTCCTTCAGGTTAACCCCTACACTAGTTCCCCTCCCATACACACCATGATAGAACTATTTGTACCTGACTCCGATACACACAGCTGTACACCCCTTCCATCTGGTCTCTGGCACACACAATATATCCACCTTTCCTCTGTCCATCATATCACCTAGCTCTGTCCCCATACCAGTCATTCTCACAACATTAACAGTTCCTACCCTCACTACCACACTCCTAGTCTTTCTCCATTCTGCCTGCCATATGAGTATCAGACATCCTCCAGGGTATGTCTGTGAATGCAAAGGCTACAGCACTATCAAATTAAGTACTTGTGTTACAGCAATATGAATAAAATGTCACTAATTTTGGCCCATAGCCCACCATGTATGTGCAGTGTCCTCCAGATGTCCTGCCCTAACAGGTTGATGTGACTGATTGAGCAGCAAGACTGTAATTACAATGTGCCATACTGACATAGAACAGAAATGTAAAGCAGGTATTACCTGTGCATATGTATGTATGGGTAGGTGTAACTAGCTGCCTCATAACACCTGGCAAGGGATGCAAAACATCAGGTAAATAAGCTGTACATGTTGAACACCTGTGTAATCTTAATTTCTGTGCATCCAACAGAGTTACACCTCTACAGCTAATGGTAGTGTCATTGCCCTGACGCAGACATGGGTACTAGCACAGACATTGCCAACATACTGGCAGACAGGTTCAGTGCAAACTTCACCCCCCTCTCCCCCACTAAAGGAGAGATAACTATCCCAGCGGAGTGTAGCCTCCCAGACATCTCAAATGCGCAGGTGAAAGCTGCTCTCTCTAAAGCTAAAAACATAGCATCAATGGGACCGGATGGTGTCCCTGGCTGTGTGCTACATAAGCTAAATGAGGAATTAAACTCTACACATAAGGCAGCTGTTTAATCTCAGCCTTACCACAGGATACGTGCCCAAGGAGTGGCGATGGCAACTGTGGTCCCACTCCACAAAGGCGGTGCCTCACGGACCCTGGTAATTACCGCCCATGCTTAACAAGTCTAGTCTGCAAAGCTATGGAGAGGATCATAATGGAGCTCATAAACAAAGATATAGGGGACTTGCAGACATTGGACCCGACCCAGTTTGGCTTCGTCAAGGGCAGATCATGCCTTTTGAACTTGGTCGACTTCTTCGAAACAGTCACCAAGGCCATTGATGAGGAAAGGCAGTCCATACAGCCTACCTTGACCTTGCAAGGCTTTCACACAATACCCCACTCAGGTATTGTAGAAAAACTTACCAGCTTAAATGTAAACCCATATGTCACAAGATGGGTTGCAAACTGGCTTAAGGACAGGACCCACAGGGTTAGAGTTGCTGGCGCTATGTCAGACTCCAAGCCGGTCACAAGTGGTGTCCCACAGGGCTCGGTACTTGGCCCCTATTCTCCGGCATCTACCTCCCAGAAGTACAGCCCAACATCGCAGCACTTTGGCTGCCAACGCTTGCAGACGACTGCAAACTGGGCGCCTATAGTGGAAAGTGCATCGGACACGGATATCCTTCAGAAGGCACTCACGAAACAGATAGCTGGTGCCAGAGCCATGGCCTGAAGTTAAACGCCAAAAATGTATAGTCATACCCTTCGGGAAAAACAAGGTAACCCTAAGCTACCATATAGGCGCAATCCACTAAGCACAGAAGAGGTTATCAGGGACCTGGGGACACAGGTTGACAGTGGCCTTTCTTTTGACACTCACATTGCTAAAGTGGTTAGGAAAAGACCTTCTACATTACCCACTTACCCAAAAACC